>NC_041222.1:95478889-95522153 GCF_002837175.3 Physeter macrocephalus | reverse complement strand
TATGTATAACTGATTCACTTTGTTGTAAAGCAGAAACTAACACACCATTGTAAAGCAATTATACTCCAATAAAGATGTTAAAAAAAAAATTCTGGGTAATCTAGGAACAGAGGGGAACTTCCTCTATTTGATAAAGAATATCTACAAAAGGGGCTAGCGGGAGAGGCCACAGCGGTGAGGGGCCCACGTACCGCAAAAAAAAAAAAAAAAAAAAAGAATATCTACCTGCCAATGCAGGGGATACAGGTTCGAGCCCTGGTCCAGGAAGATCCCACATGCAGCGGAGCAGTTAAGACCGTGCACCACAACTACTGAGCCTGTGCTCTGAGCCCGCGAGCCACAACTACTGAAGCCCGCATGCCTAGAGCCCGTGCTCTGCAACAAGAGCAACCACCGCAATGAGAAGCCTGTGCACCACAACAAAGAGTAGCCCCTGCTACTCTAGCCACAACTAGAGAAAGCCCACGCAAAGCAACAAAGACCCAACACAGCCATAAATAAATAAATAAATAAATTTTTAAAAAAGAAAAAAAAGTCTTTGTTTGCAGATGACATGATCATCTATGTAGAAAATCCCAAAGAATCTTAAAAAAAAATAAAAAGTTCCTGGAACTAATAAGCAATTAGTTATAGGAAGGTTGTAGGACACAAGGTTAATACACAAAAGTCAATCAGTTTCCTATTTACCAAAAATTAACAAGTGGAACTTGAAATTAAAGCACAATGCCATTTACATTAGCACCAAAAAAAAAAAAAAAAAAAGAGAGAGAGAGAAAGAAATACTTCAGGAATAAATCTAACAAAATATCTACCTAATGCATCATGGTGACCTAACTTGGGGGAAGTCCAAAAGGGAGGGGATATGTGTATGGCTGATTCATTTTGCTGTGCAGTAGAGGCTAACACAACTTTGCGAAGCAACCATACTCCAATAAAAATTAATTTTTTAAAATAATTAATTAATTAATTTTTAAAAGAAAGAAAGGGAAAAGAGGTAGAAGAGAAGGGAGGAAACAAATATGCTTACTGTGAAGTTGAATGTGACTGCTGTAATTAGGCCTCAGTTTGGTTCTGAGCTTCCTGGCAGCCCAGGGGAAAAGAGAGATATTATGAATAACATAGTTTTTATAATCAGGAAAATGAATTCATACCATTTCTTATAAAGAGATAGAGCTGATCCTGAGTGATCAACTGCAGTGTTCATCTTAACATTTTTACGGCAAAGGCAGAAGCAGAAATCATATAGCTGTCTGTGATAGTGATCAAAATAAAAGACAATGCTGTAACACTGAAACACTTGTAAATCAAGCTAATATTTCATACGGTGAAGTTGTAGTTAATCTCTGCAGAGGTTTAATGAACCCAAGGACAGAAGAGCCTTGCATACCCTGAGGACTGACTGGATTCTGAATCCCACAGACTGGTCGTTCTCAGTTTGAGTGTTCATAAGAATCAAATAAAGTTCTTGTTAAAAAAAAAAAACTAACAAAATATGTACAAGATCTTTATGAGGAAAACCACACAACTCTGATGAACAAAATGAAAGAATAAATGGAGAGATATTCCATGTTCATGGATAGGAAGATTCAGTATTGCCAAGATGTCAGTTCTTCCCAACTTGATCTATCTAGATTCAATGCAATCCCAATCAAAATCACTTCAAGTTACTTTGTGGATACTGACAAACTGATTCTAAAGTTTATATAGAGAGTCAAAAGATCCAGAATAGCCAACACAATATTGAAGAAGAACAAAGCTGGAGAACTGACATTACCTGACTTCAAGACTTACTATAAAGCTGCAATAATGGAAATAGTGGGGTATTGGTGAAAGAATAAACAAAGATCAGTGGAACAGAATAGAATACCCAAAAATAGGCCCACACAAATACAGTCAACTGGTCTTTGACAAAGAAGCAAAAGCAATACAACGGAGGAATGATTCCTTTCAATAAATGGTGCTGGAAGAACTGGACATCTACATGCAAAAAAAACAAAAAAAATTTAGACACAGACCTCCCACTCTTGACAAAAGTTAATTCAAAAGGGAGTTTTGTTGGCAAGAATGTGAAGCAACAGGAACTTTCATTCATTGCTGGTAAAAATGCAAAATGACACAGCAACTTTGGAAGACAGTTTGACAGTTTCTTAAAAAATTAAACATACTTTTACCATATGCTCTAGCAATTACTACCCTTTGGTACTTATTCAAATGAACTGAAAACTTAAGCCACACAGAAACATGCACAGGGATGTTTACAGGAACTTTATTCATAGTTGCCAAGTTTTGGCAACTAAGCAACTAAGATGTCCTTCAGTAGGTGAATGGATAAATAAACTGGTACATTCAGACAAAGGAATATTATTCAGTGCTAAATGGGAGTGAGCTATCAAGCCATGAAAGGACATGATGGAACTTTAGATGCACATTACTAAGTGAAAGAAGCCACTCTGAGAAGCCTACATACTGTATGATTCGAGCTATATGACATTCTGGAAAAGGCAAAACTATGGAGAGACTAAAGAAATCAGAGGTTGCTGGGGGTTGAGGTGTAGGGAAGAATTAATAGCTGGAGCATTAGACAAGTGAAACTACTATGATACTATAATGGTGGATACATGTCATTACACATTTGTGCAAACCCACAGAATGTACAACACAAAGAGTAAATCCTAATGTAAACCATGGACTTAGGGTGATTATGATGTGTCAGTGTAGCTTCATCAATTGTAACAAATGTACCACTCTGGTGGGGGAAATGGATAATGGGGGAGGCTATGCATGTGTGCAGGCAGGAGGTATATGGGAACTCTCTGTACCTTCCTCTCAACTGTGCTGTGAACCTAAAACTGCTCTTTAAAAAAAGTAACAACATATATGACAAAGATAGAAAAATATATTACCAACCATGAAGACAAAGGAAGGTTTTGGCACTTCCCTGGTGGCACAGTGGTTAAGAATCCGCCTGCCAATGCAGGGGACACAGGTTCGAACCCTGGTCCAGGAAGATCCCACATGCTGCGGAGCAACTAAGCCCGTGCGCCACCACTACTGAGCCTGCGCTCTAGAGCCTGTGCGCCACAACTACTGAGCCTGTGTGCCACAACTACGGAAGCCTGCGCGCCTATAACTCGTGCTCTGCAACAAGAGAAGCCACCGCAATGAGAAGCCTGCTCACCGCAACTAGAGAAAGCCCACGTGCAGCAACAGAGACCCAACGCAGCCAAAAATAAATAAATAATAAAATTTTAAAAAGGAAGGTTTTTACCTGAGAGAAAAGTGAGCAAACAACACAAACAGACCAAACAGAAGAAATATAAATGTCCAATAAAAAAATGTCCATTAGAAATAATAAAGTGGAAATTTAAGCAGCAATTTTTTTCTATCAAATTAGGCAACATTTTAAAATATGGGAATTCCCAAGGTTGGAAAAGTATGGAGACTGGTACTCTCAAACACAGCTAGTCGGAATACCAATGAGACATTTTTTGCAGGGTATTTTGGAAACGTGTTACATTTTAAAAGAAACATTTCTCTCGAAGTATAACAGACAATCATAGGCATACAGGTTGATTAATCATTAAGAAATGAACATGTGCATGGAACCACCTCCAAGGTGAAGAATTTCTCAATTTCCTCCTCAAATGTAACCACTCTTCTGACACTAGGGATACCTCTTGTCCATGTTAAACTTATATATAACCTGAATCACACAATAGATGTATGTAATTCATTCATGTTGTCACCTTTACTCTTAGTTTGCTCATATTTGTCGCTAACAGAATTCCATTTTATGAATCAATAATTTACTTATCCATGTGGGATGTTTCCAATTTGAGGCTACTGGGATATATGTTTCTATAAACAAACATTCTTACACCCATCTTTACTATGCATGCGTACTCAGTTCTGTGGGGTATTTACACAGGAATGTAATTGTTGGATCAGATGGTACGTGTATGTTCAATTTTAGTAAGTATTGTCAAACAATTTTCAGTAGTGGTTGTATCAAATTAGACTCCCAACCCAACAGTGGGTGAGAGTTCCAGTTGCTCCACATCCTAACCACATCTAAAAGCACTTGCTTTTAGAACAGAAAAGATGAAAACCCAATGATGGAATCACCCATTCAGGAAGCTTGGAAAACACAAAACAAAAACAAATTAAATGCAAAGTAGAAGGAAGGAAATAGAAGAAGAAAATAATAAAACAGAATATAAACATTCCAATAGAAGGACAGACAAAGCCAAAAGTTGGTAGATATTAAAAACGTAATGTCAGTAAATTTGAAAATTCAGATGAAATGAGAAATTGTTTTGAAAAATGTAACTTAACTAAATTGACACATGAAGAGAGAAAATATGAACAGTACTATTAAATTATTAAAACTTTCTCCCAAACAAAACTCCTAGCACAGATGGCTTCACTGGTGAATTCTATCAATACATAATCTTTAAGAAAAAAAACACTACCAGTCCTACATAAAGAAAGAAGAACATAGAACACTTCACAACTCTTTTTATGCATGAATTTTGGAAATGTTTGTAAACTCTGATGTAGCAATCCCATGTATAGGAATTTATTCTATGATATACTGACTTAAATGCACAAAGATAAATGTGCAGAAATGATCACTGTGGTTCACTGTTAATGCTTGAATCATGTCTCCCCAAATTCTTATGTTTAAGTTCTCAGCCCCAGAACCTCTGAATTTGACCATATTTGGCGATAAGGTCTTTGCAGAAGCGGTTAAGTTAAAATGAGCTCATAGACCAGTGGGCCCTAATCCTGCTAATATAGCTGGTATCCTTTTAAGAAGAGAAACTGTGGACACAGACACACACAGAGTGAAGATGATGTGAAGACACAGGGAGAAGACAGCCATCTACAAGCCAAGGAGAAAAGACTGGAACAAATCTTTCCTTCACAGCCCTCACAAGGAACCAAGCCCTCTGACAAACTTCCAGATTCCAGAACTCAAACTTCAAGCCTCCAGAACCGTAGGGAAATAAATTTCTGTTGTTTAAGCCACCCAGTCTTTGGTACTTTATTATGGCAGTCCTAGCAAACTAATACATTCATAAAAATGGAGGAGGAGAAAGCAATCAATATATCTACCAGAAAAAATTATTCAGATAAATTACAATATACCTGTACTATGAAATAGTATGGAGCCTATAGGAAAAATGAAGTGTGTGTATGTATGGGTATTGAAACAGGGTTACTGATAAATGTCCATAATTTTTCCTAAGTGGAAAAAAAAGTATGCTGTAACATCTGTGTATATTATGTTCCATTTTTGTTAAATAAATAAATATGTGTTCAAAAGTACAGAAAAATGTCTGGAGGTTTATACAATAAATTGTTAACACATTCAGGAGATTAGAGAAAGCATTATTTATTACTTTATTGTTTTGTTGAAAATGATGAGTATAGTTTCCTTAATCATGAACATTTGGGGGGTATACAAATACATACACAGACCACATTATATGTAAAAGATATAAAGATGATCAGAATCTCAATTGGACTTTTTGAAAATAACTGAAAAAATGATTTAAAAGTTCATAAGGATGGAAAAATATCTGAGAATGAACAAGAAAATTTTGAAAAGGGAAAATGGTAAGGGATTTTTCTTTTGACACATTAAATTGTATGCCTTCCATTTATATACTTATGTCAACTATTTCTTAATAAAACTGGAAAACAATGATAAAATGTCTATACACTCAAAAAATTTAGCACTGATACAGAAGTGGAAAAATAAATCAGTGGAATCAAATAGTCTAGAGAAATATCCAAATACCCATGATAATGGCATTTTAGTTTAGGGAAAATGATTTAATAAACAGTGCTGGCATAATTGGCTATTCACCTGAAAGAAAACAAAATTAGACTTCCTATCTTGTCCCATATACCAAAAAAAAAAAAAAAAAAAAAGCAAAGAGCTAGTACATTTTAAAAAGATACTCAACTTTACAAGTTTGAAAAATAATAGCAAATCACTATCCACCAGCAGACTGCAAAGTGTGATACCAGCAGGGAGGTCAACAAGCTGACATCTCCTAAAGTACTGTGTGAATGTGAAGTGCTTTAAACATTTAGGAAAATAGTCAGAGGATACTCTTGACTTCGCAATTATTTTTGGAAGTCAGCGGAAATAATTCAGCAGTATATAAGGAAATACAAATAAAGTTGTTTATTACAGCCTCTCCTGTAGTGGCAACCATACTGGAAATAACCCAAAAGCTCAGAAAAAGGAAACATTAAATAAATCCCAGTACACACATCCTATGGATAATTAGTCATCTTTGAAAGACACATGAGTCAGATCAGTGCTCACTGACCTGGAAAGCTATCCATAATATGCCCTTAAATGGGTTAAACAAGAAAACAAGTTGCTGAGTAATGTATGTAATATGATCCCCTCACCTTTTTTTTTTATTATTTTTTTTTAAGCAAACAGGAAGCAAGAAGTGCCCTGTACGCTTTTGGTTTATATGAGCACGGAGACAGGTGTGCATGATACAGACTACCTTCTTTTTTTGTTGTTTTCCTTAAATTTTGTCTTAACTGTGGTAAAATACATATAACTTAAAATTTACCATTTAAATCATTTTAAGTGTACAGTTCAGTTATGCTAAGTATATTCCCATTGTTGTGCAACTATCTCCAGAATTCTTTCATCTTGCAAAACTGAAACTTCGTACCCATTAAACAATAGCTCCCAGTTTCCCCCTCCCCCCAGCCCTGGTAACCAACATTCTACTTTTTGTTGCTATGAATTCGACTACTCTTAGGTACCTCATGTAAAGAGAATCACACAGTATCTGTCTTTCTGTAATTGGTTTATTTCACTCAGCATGCTATCCTTAGGTTCATCCATGTTGTAGCATATGTCAGAATTTCCTTCTTTTTAAAGGCTGAATAATAATTCACTGTATGGATAGACCACATTTTGTTTATCCATTCATCCACTGATGAGCACTGGGGTTGCCTCCACCTCTCGGCTATTGTAAATAGTGCTGCTATGAACACGGGTGTACAAATGTCTACTTGAGACTCTGCTTTCAATTCTTTTGGGTACATACCCAGAAGTGGGGTTGCTGGATCATATGGTAATTCTCTTTTTAATTTTTGAGGAAATACCATACTGTTTTCTAAAGCTGCTGCATCATTTTACATCCCCATCAACAGGGTACAATGGTTCCAATTTTTCCACATTTTCTCCAACCTTCTTTCGGTTCTTTTGACAGCAGCCATCCTAATGCTTGTAAGGTGATATCTCATTGTGGGGTTTTGTTGTTGTTGTTTTTGTTTTTAAATTTATTTAGTTTGGCTGCGTTGGGTCTCTGTTGCTGTGCGTGGGCTCTCTCTAGTTGCGGTGAGCAGGGGTTACTCTTCGTTGCAGTGCACGGGCTTCTCATTGCAGTGGCTTCTCTCGTTGAGGAGCACGGGCTCTAGGCACGCAGGCTTCAGTAGTTGTGGTGCATGGGCTCAGTAGTTGTGGCTGAGCGCAGGCTCAGTAGTTGTGGCACACGGGCTTAGTTGCTCCGCGGCATGTGGGACCTTCCCGGACCAGGGATAGAACCCGTGTCCCCTGCATTGGCAGGTGGATTCTTAACCACTGCGCCACCAGGGAAGCCCTCACTGTGGTTTTGATTTGCATTTCTCTAATGATTTGTGGTGTTGGGCATCTTTCCATATGCTTATGGGCCATTTGTATAACTTGTTTGGAGAAATGTCTATTTAAGTCCTTTGCCCATCATTTGTTAATTGGGTTATTTGGCAGCTTTTTGCTGTTAAATGACAGGTCAGGCTACCTTCTTAACATTGTCACCTAAGAGGGGTGCCAGAGTGACCCAGATAGAAATGGGGGCAGAGAAACCAGTTACTATTTCTTCATACATCTCTATTATATGCATTGTTAGAAAACGCATAGATTGCCTTTCTGATTGTTTTTATATCTAATGAATTATAGGGAAAAAAGATGAAGCTCTGTCCCCCATTGCAGAGGCGCCTCAAACTGACCCTTGCAAGCTCTTGCCCATCTTCTCTCAACCTATTTTAAGTTCAAGTTTCTCTCTCCGAGTTGAAGAAAGATTTGTTTTTTAGTTCATTTGTACCTTTTCCAACTGCAAGGGAGTGCGGTTCAGAGTAACCCATTTCTTGGTCTTTTTCTTACAGATATAAAAATATCCATAACATTTGCCATAGGGTGAAAAAGAGTTATTTGTTGTTTTATAGATATTATTAAAATTACTAAGAACTCAAGGATATTATATAAATGTAGGAAGCATAAAAAATGCTAAAGGTAAAAATGCCTTACTCATTCATTTAACAAACCTTAACTGAATGCAACTTGGTCTTGATCCAGTTGCTGGAGATATAGCAGTAAATAAAACAAGAAGAAGTTGGAAAGTGATAAGTGTAGTACAAAGTAATGCTAGGTCAGGAGGATGGGGTCATATTTTGGTAGAATGGTCAGGGAAACTTTCTTGTACAAGGAGTCTCAGTTGTGACAGGTGCTAAATGTCCATGCTTTGTCCACAAGGGACAGGGTCTCCCTAATCAACAGAAATTTAATTCTCGGAAGGATTTTGACAAATTTAAATAATCATCTACTGAAAAAGGCCTAAATCCATCTTAATATATAAATATGCACTTATAACATTTTTTTTAAAATAAGGTATCGGTCATGGAATGAGTGTGTCCCTCTCAAAATTCATATATTGAAGCCCTAAACGTCAATGTGATGGTATTTGGAGGCGGGCCTTTGGGAGCTAATTAGGGTTAGATGAGGTCATGAGGAAGGGGCCCCCATGATGGGATTAGTGCCCTTAGAAGATGAGGAAGAAACCAGACACAGCAAGAAGGCGGCCATCTACAAGCCAGGAAGAGGGCCCCGACCAGAACCCAACCATGCCAGTATCCTGATCTCAGACTTTCTAGCTTCCAGAACTGTAAGATAAATGACCACTGTTTAAGCCACCCTGTCTATGATATTTTGTTACAGCAGCCCAAGCAGCCCAAGATATTACTTCTTGACAATAACTGCAGTCCATTCTTATCACTCATTCTGACTTCATTTTATATGCTTTGTTGTTGAGTATACGAAAAGTCCTTCACTTATTCATTTTTTCAATCATAAAACAATCCAGCACATGTGCTTTGTTTAATCGACTAAAACTGAAAATGCGTATTCCAAATCATGGTCCCTGAGTAAACTGCAGAGCCCTAGAAGGATGGGTGAGTCAGCACACAGTTCCAGGCCTTTCAATGGAAACACTCAGTTGACCAGAGCTAAGGGCCCAGCGCAGGAGTCTGAGTGAGCAGTGTTCCAATGGGTAAGACGGAATCAGTGGATGGGGTTACACGGGGTGTTGTCTCCAGGGCAAGTGGTTGTCAGTGGTTCCAAGTGTGTAAGACACTTTGGTAAACTTCCTCCAGTGTTTCATGCTTCCTGCAGATGGGAAAGTCTGCTTATAGTAAAGGAAATAACTGATGGCCCACAGCCTTTATAAGAGTCTTTTTTAGCTGACTAGGCTATGTGCTTGCTAAAAATAAGCAAAAGCATCCCAGGGTTCACCAGGAGCCTCTGCTGAAAGGTAGGAACAGGTGAAACAAAGAGAGGTCAGACAGAAAGAAATGCTTTCTAATGATTTCCACCTCGGTGTGGTAATGTGGCAATAATTATGATTCCTGGTCTTCATCCTATCTGATTAGAGGGGGAAAAAACCGAATTTACAGAGATCCTCTTTCTTATTCTCAAGGAACTTCTGTGAAACAGCTAGAGACAGGGCATATCATTCTTTTATTTATATTTGAGAAAATAAAGGACCATCTGAGTCAAGGTGAGATTCAGAGCTATCATATCCACTCATCCAGAAGTGAACATGATATGACCAATTGAATTATATTTCCATTTATTTTAAAGATGGGGTTTGGGAACTATTCTTACACGATAAGGTAAAGGCTCTCAGGGGTACGGTCTGCCTCTCAGATCCCCTCTGAAATAATGGTGGAAATTATCAGAAGAAAGAAAATTCTGCATCCATCCTAGAAACCAAGCCAAAGCCCTTTCCACAGGCCAGAGCCTTGGAGATATTCTTCCTACACCACAATGCAGAATGGAGCTGTATGAAGAAACTGAGAACACCGATTCACAGTTTTTTGTTGAGAGAAAATACAGTGTCCCCAGGAACAGCAAAGACCCCTAGCAAAAGCCAACACTCCTTGCTAACTTGGAGGGATGAAGGAGAGAGGAAAGGTAAGACTCTGAGCACATTTCTTTACTCCCAAAGGCCCTGAAGATGAGCCCTGATAAGAAGCACAGGGCAGCCCTGGGGATGGCGGGCTGATAGGATCAGCATAACTATGCAGTCAGGTGGGTCTGAATATGAGTCCCAGCTCTACCACCTACTAGTTCTGGAACCCTGGGCAGGTATTAAACTTCTCTAAGCCTCCCTTTTCTTCTCTGCCAAACTGGCTAGTAACTGTGCCTTTTGCACAGGATTGCTGTGAAGATTAAATGACATAAGAGTGTAAAGTGCTTAAAATAGTCCCTGCAAGTGCTCATTTAGTGATGATGATGATGGTGGTGGTGATGGTGATGGATAGGATGGTGATGGATATGATGATGGTGGTCATGGTGACCGTGATAGATATGTTTATGGTAGTCACGGTGATGGTGAGGCGACGGATATGTTGATGGTGGTCATGGTGACGGTGATGGATACAATGATGGTGGTGATAGATATGATGATGATTAATTGTGAAACTGGAATTTAAGATCTGGCAAAATACAGCTAAAGCTTTTGAAAAGCTTCAAATACTTTAAATACTCTTACTCTTTGATCCAGTAATTCCACTTATTGGAAATATTCTTTGGGAAACAGAAATAGCCAAAGGAATTCAAAGATAAAGTTTAGTTGCAGTTGGAAAAACAGTAAACAAGCTAATAAATACATAACAACAGCAGAGGTTTTGGGGGGGGAACCTGTAAAAATAATGGGATCTACAATAGATAGATTGGCCCCCGTTATGGACAGACTGGAGACACAGGCTGTCAGGACCAGGAAATTTGAGAGGCTGGATAAAATGAATGACATCCCCACCCCCTCCACACTTCCAGAGAACAATCCCTTCTCCACC
Organism: Physeter macrocephalus; assembly: GCF_002837175.3. Classification (NCBI taxonomy): domain Eukaryota; kingdom Metazoa; phylum Chordata; class Mammalia; order Artiodactyla; family Physeteridae; genus Physeter; species Physeter macrocephalus. The sequence continues at coordinate 95,510,999 of NC_041222.1, read as the reverse complement.
CCCACAGGACACAGGAAGTCTATACTCTGTAAAAAATGAATGAGAGATGTTCCCAACTCAGGGACACCACAGAACAGAGAGAGATGGTGGCATGAAACAGGACAAATGGATTTACATATTAAGTTGAGCTGATGACCCCAGCCCCCTCCTCCCACTGATGTCTCAGAGCCCTGGTGGCCAGGTACGTTCTGCCTACGTTGGAAATTAGAAAATCTTTTCTGGGAGAATCTCAACTGCCCAGAGAAAATTCTACAGATAAAAGCATTTAAAGTTTTTTGTTGTTTTTTTTAAAAAAGAGAGCTCATGGGCTTCCCTGGTGGCAGAGTGGTTGAGAGTCCGCCTGCCGATGCAGGGGACACGGGTTCAGATGCAGGGGACACGGGTTCGTGCCCCGGTCCGGGAAGATCCCACATGCCGCGGAGCGGCTGGGCCCGTGAGCCATGGCCGCTGAGCCTGCGCGTCCGGAGCCTGTGCTCCGCAACGGGAGAGGTCACAACAGTGAGAGGCCCGCGTACCGCAAAGAAGAAAAAAACAAAGGAGAGAGCTCAGAGTTTCTCATTCTCCTATATGAACAAGCAGTCAAGGGATCAGTAAACGTTTGGGGGCAATTCTCCAACATGAAGACTACAGCACAGAAAAGAGAAGAAAAAAAAAAGAAAAATAACCTGGCAGAAGGCGAGGTAGTACAAGTATCAGAATCATAGCAGCTACAGTAGCCAGCAAGATTGGCACTGCAAATGTTACAGGTGTTACAAACACACTACACCTGAGACTTTCTATGTGGTGAAACCAGAGGTATTGAAAGACAATTCAAAAGGAATCATTTCCTCTCTATCTGATTCACTGTTACATTCACACCATGTACGGCATCATCTAAAATTCTCTGTCTGAAATCACAGACATGGCGCCCTTCTTGCTGGCTTGGGCAATAACATTCCCTCACAGCCGACCTTGAACCACTGTTCCCACCCCACCAAGCATCCAAGCTTGATTTCTGTGAACTGGGTCACTGGAACTAAAGGCACTAGAACTCTATGCCCGGCCTCTGGCAATATTCGATGCTGAAATCAGCTGGCACAGAAATAAGAACCCAAAACTCTCAAATAAAATAATCCCACAGATCAGGACTAGCCCCATGAGTGCTAAATTCAGAAAACTGATGGTGACTCAAATATCTATTTAACTTCGATTGCTCCTTTTTAAGATGCCCATGATTTAGGAGTCCAGAAATCATCAATATAATTAGTTGTTTTAAACACAAAAGACTTTGACAAATCCCCTCTCAATTATTATATGAAAGTAAGTGTGTGTGTGTGTGTGTGTGTGTGTGTCTGCGTGCAGGGTTTGAAAAGATTAAGAAAAATCTGAGATGTTATTTTTAATAATTTAATATAGAAATTATAATAAGCTTTTATGCTATCCAAATTGGGGGAAGTGATATCAAAGTTAATAGTTGTCACTTTGCGTTATTGTAAATTCTTTAACAATAGAATGACATTGCTTTAATAAATGGCCCTTTAATAAATGGTCCTATTTACAGTTTAAAAAAAAAAAGCCTGTGTTCCAGTGTTACACACTGTAGTCAGAAACATCGCTTGCCAGAAATAGAAATAACATAAAGTCCAAGAGATTGAGTAGGTTGCAAATTGCTCTCCTGCTTGGGAGGAACAATTCCTTTCTCCCCTATCTTTGCACTGTTCCTCCCTCAAAATGAATTACTACCATAACACATCCTACAAGTGGCCGTGGAGACCCTACCCAGGACCAGATAATGGGCTGGATGCTGGGGGAGGGCCTGGAGGAAGCAATTCCTGCACTCAAAGAACTGAAATTTCACCTCCCTCTCCTCAACGTCCATGGATCCGGGACACGGGAAAAGAGAAACCTCCCCACCCCATACACAGTGACTCTTGTTTTGTTCAAAGGTGCTCTGTTCCCACAGTATACGTTGGCTGCCAGTCACTCTAGCTTATCCATGTTTTTAAAGCTGAAATCAAACTCACCACCCAATTCCCCCACGCTTTTCAGACAGACACAAAGAGTCCAGCTGAACCATTGTGAGGGCGCTCCCTGGGCTAAAGAACCATATCCCCACGGTGGAGAGGATGACTCCCTCTCGGAAACAGACTCCAGGATTTCCCCAGCTCGACGGCTCACACGTTTTCCCAAACTCCCACTCACAGATCACGTCCCTTCCTTCCAGGACTCACTGGGTGATGCACGGGAGAAATACATCCAGCCAGAATCATGTGAATTCTGTCATTCGGGTCACCAGCTTGCTGCTGGTTAGAGGCAATTTGGAGTTGGCCAAGTGGAGGACAGAAACCAAGTTGGGGTTTGGACACCCATTCAAGGCAGCCCATTCTGGTCCTCTGTGCCGTGTCATCCACTGAGCTGGGCGGCCTGCGACAGACGGGGCCTCTCCCTGTGCCACAACCCAATGTCCCATTCATCTCTGTCCCCTTCACACATACACAGGACACAGCTGGCAGGAGAGCAAGCGACCAACGTCCACTGAATTGATAGGACCTGCTTCCACTAAGAAAACAGGGGCGAGGGGCTGGCGTTCACCACGGGCTCTAAGGGACCAGAGAACCACCTGAGCTAAGGAGCCCTGAGACCAGCCGTGTAGGTGGGGTGGGTCACGGGGAGGGGAGCGGTGGCTGACAGACTGTAGGGAAGGCTCTTCTCAGACCCTCAGACACCCCTGCAGAGAGAATCAGTGTGCAAAGTTAGAGATGTTGACCATGGATGTCCTACCCATGGAGGTGGAAGAGACAAAGATGAGACTGAAATCAGGAATTACTGGATCAGACTGAACTGTATGTTCAGGTGTGAAAATGCCGCTTCCCCTTTATCAGAGGTGCTCAGAAACAAACGTCTGCCCCATCCGGCCCCCTGGATTACTGACCCCCAAGCCACTTCCCACTCACAGGCCACCGCTGGGGTCTCACCCATCCTCCTACACCCGCCTGTACACCAAATTCAATAGGAAGCAGGAGCAAAGCGCTCAAGGTTAAAATCAAAAGAAGAACGCACAAAGTGAAGCGAAGAATTGGTTCTCTGAAAGCAGAGGGGCAGGTGGCGGAGCAAACAGGACCTGGGAGCAGCTTTGCCCATCCCAGCATCAGCCTCCACCCTCTCTGAACATCCTATAGGGCCTCTTTGCCACAGTCAGAAGCGTAATATCTCCCAGTTTCACTGCACTCATTTTCAAGAGTAAATGTGTTTACGGTGTCAGGATTAGAATGCCTGTAATTCTGGACGTGCATTTAATTTGCCTGCTTCCTTCTCCTTGGGGTGTGGGGAGGTATTCACAAAGAAAGTTTATTCCTCCTGGAAGGCTACTCAAAAGGATGCTCTAATTAAGCCCTGATAGAGCACAAGGAAAACCCAAACTAGAGTAAAAAATGAGCTCTGCCCCCCAGGTCTGCAGCTTCTCACCTCTCGAAAACCTTCGGAAAAGAGCACAACACACTCAGGACACAAAGGAGAAGCTACGCTCAGTTTTCCCAGCCAGAAGGGGGACAAACAACCTACAGATTATCGGCTTTGTTTTGCTACATTGATGCGTTGTTTTCCAGGCAGCTCCCGGCTTTTGTGTGAAACGAACAGCTGGGTCTAGGTGAGCTGAGCGCTGAACCGGAGTTACCGCAGGGAAGTTGCTGGAACACCCACCTCCCCCTTTTCCACATTGCCGGCTCATTTCAGGCCGGAAATAGAGAGGCCTCCCCCGCCTCCTGGGTCTGGCCCGATCCACAGGAAACTTCTCTCTTGATTAGACTCCCACTGAGCCCGGGGTTCAACTTTCCACCTTTCATTCCAACCCATACATCCCACCACTCCACCACGGCCCAGCCAGGGGGCCTTTGCAAACAAACTCGCCCATCCGCATCCACTGCGGGCAATCTACAAAGCTCTGGCTAAGAATCAACCGTGCCTTTTTCTTGGAATCAAGACATTATCCTTTGAACCGCCAGGGAATACTCTCCAAACAGCAGATTAATCCTTATTAGCTTTTGGCGGTCACAATCTAGGGGTCAATTAAACAGAGCCCAAAGCCCTAATGCTTAACCTCTTTCCTGAGCGTTTACATGCCATGGTTGAAGAGGGCGTAGCATTCTCTCAGCCCCCATCTAGATGACAGCGCTGGAGATCACACTGGCCTTCCAGAGCCTTCTTTTTCCTGGGTTTTCCTCCAGTCCAGCACAAAGCGGGTTTCAACGCTCTCTCTCACTTGCAGGCATAGACAAAAGCAAAATGATTTAGACACTACTTTGGATGAATGGGTGACAGTCACATGACACATCTGGACATTTCCTTTTAAAACAGACTTTCCAACTGAAATGGGATCCAGATGTTGTAAGGGCAGACATGTATCCAGTCCCCTTCCTAGGTGGTACCTACAGAATGAAGGCTCAACTTAATATGACTTTTATGTGTACTTCTTGCTTCCCCTACTACGATGTAAGCTCCTCCAGACCTCGGGCACGGAGCACTTGGCTGCTACATGGAGCACAATGCTTAGCCCATGGTTGGTCCTCAAAAGCTGGTTCGTCCAATAAATCAAACAATAAGTGAATACAGTGAAGAAGGTTCAAATGTATCAGATTAAACCCCACTCAACGTTCAGGAACAAAAGGTTTCCTGTACAAGGTTAGGCAGATAGATTTAGATTTGGAAAATCTTGATCCCCTTGCTTACTAGGACTATCCATCAAGCTAACAGCCAGATTATTTTCCCCCCTCTTTTGTAACAGCTGGTTATTCAAATGTTCCTTACATGGAAGCTCTAGTTATAAAATCTTTATTAGATGATAAACGACATAGACAGCATTTCATATTTCAGAGATTCTAACCATTCTTTAAGACCCAACTCCAATAACTGGTGACATTTATTGAGCACTTACTATGTGCCAGACTGTGTCTGGAAAGTTCTCAGGCACTTACTCACTTTGTCCTTACAACCCACTGATTCCATCCCCGTTTCATGAGTGAAGAAACCGGCTTGGTTGTTCCTTGGGCCTCCCCTGTCCCCTCCAAAGGAAAGTATTCATTTCCTCTTCTGAAACCCTCCTTAGCATGTCCTGTGCTTCTCGTATGAAACATATATCCTCCCACGGGCATGGAGCAATTCCGGCCTCATCCTACCCCCTCTGCCCCACTGAAAATGGGGCTACCTTATCCCAATGGTACTTATTCCCCAGGCAGATCCAACAACTGCTTATCAGAATCACCTGAGGAGTTTTTGAAACAAAACACAGCAGGGGCCTGGGCTTCACTCCCTAGAGAGTCTGGTCTTGGGGCTCTGGAACCTTTACCTTCAGAAAGCTGTCCAGGTGCTACTGACACACAGCAGGTTTGAGCACCACTGTCTTATTCAACAGCTCACGGCCTTCCACTTTGTGGGGAATGAACAAAATTTATCCAACGAATGGATGGCTTAATGAATAACCCATTATTATGAGATGTCGTTCAAGATATTTCCAGTTGTTTTCCAAGTGGACACAGAACTACCCACACCCGAAACTCTGCCAAGCCCCCCGACCTAGCCCCTACCACTCCCTCCCGGGCCCCTGCGCTCATTCAGCTCCAGCCACACTGGCCCTGGGTACTCCTCCTCAGTTGTCCCAAAACATCTGCCTGGACCATTCTTGCCCTAGATTTGCATGGTTCCTTTCCTTCTTTTTTTTCGGCCGTGCCACATGTCATGCGGGATCTTCCCCAACCAGGGATCGAACCCGGGGCCCCATGTGTTGCGAGCACGGAGTCTTGACCACTGGACCACCAGGGAAGTCCTCCTTTCTACTTGTGTTCAGATCTCTTCCCAAATGTCACCTCCTGAGAGAAGTGACCTCTGACTGCCCTCACTAAACTAGAGCACTCACCCCGGCCCCCCATCATTCTTTATGGTATCACAGTCCTTTATCAAAATTCTCATGGCCCTTAACACTAACTGACATTATATTACATATACTTTAAATGTACTGTGTGTTCCTTTCCCTTAGAACACACATGTCAGGGTTATGGATTCTTCGAGGAAAAAAGACAAGCTTCCCCTGCTGTTTAAGTCTTTTTCTGTCTGAAGTGTTTCAGGCGAGTCTTGTCTCTCGTGACAGAAAGGAGGGGCGTAGCTGACTTTCCGGGTCCCTTCCAGGATCCAAAGTCTTAGAAAAAGGCACTTTTACAGATAGGAAAAAAGCTCGGACATCATCCAATGCAAGAGCTCTTCTTAATCTGGAGTCCAGGAGTCCTTGAAGATGTATAAACTTCCTAAAACTGTGAAATTTTGTCCGCGTGCATAAGCACAATTTTCTGTGGAAAGGATCCACAGCTCTCAATGGAGTTTCAAAGAAGCCTGATTTCCCAAACGAAAAGTTAAAATTCTCGAGGCAAAATCTTTCATTATGTAAGAGGAAACTGAGGCACCCTCAAAGAAGCAACTTACATAAGGTCAAACAGCTGGTTAGTGACAGAGTTCTAAGAAGAGTCCACTTTTGTTGATTCCCAAGCAGTCCCCCACCCTCTGCCCCCAGCCCCCCATGAGATGTTCCCATAGAAAGAGAGGACCTGTCCCTCACCACGCCAGATTGCCATTCTGGACCACTGGACTCTCAGAGTAGCTACTCTCATGACTAAGCCTCTGGGCAAAAACACTGAAGCATGCCTTCCCCCTCCTAACAATTTCATTATTCACAAATTTATGTGTAGTGAGGACATCAGATGGCTCAAAACTGCCCTAAGCCTCTTTCAAATGGCATTTCATGCAAGGCAGTACAGGGCATCGTCACATACCCTCACTCACCAGACGCCCTCAGCAAAGAAAGAACTCCTTTTCCTTCCCTACTGCTAATGGCTCCAATTTTCTCACGATTTTCTATAACGGTGAGTGCCAATGAAATATCACCCCCATCACATGTCCCACTGGCTATTCTTTCAACATTGTGGCTTCTAAACCAGCCCTGCTGGAAGGAAAAAATAATAATATCCACAAGCCATTTGGGAGGAGTGCAGAGAGGGAGGGCGTGCAAAGAAATAAAGGGCAAGGGCGCACTGTAAGCTCAATCAGAAGCACATGATCTGTCCGCTACTCTGAAGAGATTTGCTGTATTCACGAAAGCCCTGCAAGGTACTTTGAGTTGCCACAGAAACTTTTCCAGTTAGGTCACTGCACTGCAAGGAACAGAGACCCTCTCAAGTTACCCCCGGAAAAGGTCTGTTTTAGACCTGGAGTTGGAAAGCTGCTGAGAGCAAGGACAGCTCCAGGGCCTGGATCCCCCCCTGCCTCTACCCTCCAGCATGCTGGAGGGTTTCTTTCCACACCTGTTTCCTTCTATCGATCAGCTTCCTCAGTTTCCATATGGTTTTTTCATTCATAACTTTGGCTGACATGTGACTTCAGTCTGACACGGATCCAACTCTCTCAAATGATATCCTTTTAGCTTTCGCCTCTGGGGCAAAACATTTCCTGGGACTCCTTCATTTGAATTCCCAAGACAGGGAATCTGACTGTTTCTACTTATTTCTTTGGGCCAAGATCTACGTAATGGTCCAGACTATGGAACGGCCTCCCTGGCGCAGTGGGCGCACCCAGGCACCAATCAGCGTGGCCCGGAGTTGGATACTGAGTAAAACTTGACTTCCTCGGCCTTCCCCAGGTCTTCTGCAGGGGCTGTGCCCGGACAGGTACCGGAATGACTGTCACACAGGCACTAAACCAGGCTGGTCAACAGTGTGCTTGGACTGGCATGTGAGAGCCAAATGTTAAATTTTCAAGAAATCTGAGGGCTCTTTGCTAATTCACCGGTAATTGGAAATTGGCCACAGTGGGAGTATTTACACCACAGGCATTGGCAAATGCCACAAAAATTGCGGATTTTTGGGGTTTTCCTAGAGAGCTCATTTGCCAGCGTACCTCTGCAGCATTAATGGTTAAAGAGGAAGAAAAACAAAATCAAGGTAAACAAGGCTTCCCAACAATCTGGCATAATCCACGTCATTTCCCTCTTCTCTTCAGCCAGCCTTCGCTGCAGCCAGAATGGACGGCTTCCTCATCCTCCACCTGCTACGAGGACCTGCCTTGCAGCCAGCGCTCATGCTACGTCACATGTCAGCCTTCCCAAATGGCAACGCCCACCTCTGTCAAGTTCAACTTCTTCCCTGAAGCCTACCCATTTCCCTCTATTAGAACAACCTCTGCTTCTCTGAACTCCTGGAACCCAAAGTGTACTTCTCTGCACCCCTTTTCATGTTCAGCCTTTTACTATAGTTATTTCTGGCTTCATACTTTGAGTCCTTTAATTCATTTTAAACTTCCCAAGAATGGGATCTATGTCCATTTCTCTGGATCCTTCCAAGAGCCAACCATATACCTGCTCCTCACTTAGCTACCCGGTAAGCACATGGTGAACGAATACAGAACACTTATTTCCACAAGTCTGCCACTTACAATTCCAGGCCTGCTAACCCACGAGTTCCCCCCAACAGATCTGAGCCCCGACAACTGAATCAGCAACAAGAGGATTCAAGTCTGGTAGGTGGCTAAAGGCGTGGATCTGGCGTGTATGTGAATTATGTTCGCTAGATCCAAACTCATGTAAGAGAAGGGAAAAGTCAAGGATTAAACACGGGGATTAAACTTTGATCTGACAACATCAGAGTCACACTTCAAACCACATTCAACCCCCATCTCCCTTTAAGCCTTTGGGGAAAATGACTGGGAGCATTAGGGGGAAAATCTCAGAACTAGGAACCAGATGAAAAAGATCACAAGTTCACCGTCAAGTGGAGAACATTAGTTCTTCATGTCATGGATCACGTAACAGCCTGAAGAGTATATAAAAGCTGCCAAGAAGTCAGAAGGAAAACTATCAGATTACAACTGGCATGTGAAGAAAAAGGCCAGGAAGAAATGGGCTTCTTTGCCCCAAAACTTTTTCTGGACAAAACCTCCTGAGTAAGTCTTCAGGCAGAAAGTTCAATGGCGTGTCAACTTTGGATCCTGGCATTCTGGGGTCCATGAATGTGGCCTTACCAGCAAGGCTTAATTTGCAGAAGTATTCACAAATTGAAAATTCTTCATACTCTGAGAATTTGGAAGGTAGAAAATATTATCTCGGGAATTCCCTGGCAGTCTAGTGGTTACGACTCCGTGCTTCCACTGCAGGGGGCACGGGTTCGATCCCTGGTCCGGGAACTAAGATCCCACAAGCCGCACGGCACGGCACGGCCAAGAAATAAAGTAATTTAATTTAATTTAAAAAAGAAAAGAAAAGAAAATATGACCTCTAGTTTACAGATGGAAAAACTAAGCTAAAGAGAGGCAAGTCACTTGACTGTGTCTGTAACAGACACTGAAACACAAACCCAGCTTCCTAATCCTGCTTTCAGTACCTCTCGGTTCACTTCATTCCACCCATCATCCCTTCAAACCTAATGCCCTAGAATATAAAAAACAAGTGACTTTTGTGAAATGGATAATTCCTGAAGCTTAATCCAAACACACAGTGTGAAAACTAGTTTAAAAAAAAAAAAAATCTCAGAACTAAGGCAGACAAAAGAACATGGTAGGGTGACCCTTTCAGCAAGAAAACAAGCTCTCTAATCTTCCCCAGGTATAAATCCCTGCCACTCAAGGCTGCTGATAAAAGCAAGAAGATAAAGACATATTATGGCAGAACACATGTTTCATTTTAGATATCATCTATATTTCCTCCATCTGTCTTTTCTTGATAGGAGTGGTTTTAGAAAGACAGGACCACAGAGATGCTGTACTTTCCTAAGACTTTATAACTGGTAGCTAAAGCCTCCTCAACGTGGAATTTTGCCCCCTGGGATCTAAAAGAAATCCATCTAGAAGTAAAGAAGGGAACAAAGAAAACAAATGAAAGAAAAAATTCACCTGTCCAGATGTCCTCCCTAACACACTCTGATTTGATCCTTAAAAATTTAGTCCTTTGAGCAACAAATGAGGGGCTGTTTTCCTGGTCTAAAATCAGCTTTAGGGACTTCCCTGGTGGTCCAATGGGTAAGACTCCATGCTGCCAATGCAGGGGGCCCAGGTTCGATCCCTGGTCAGGGAACTAGATCCCTCATGCATGCTGCAACTAAAGATCCCGCATGCTTCTACGAAGACCTGGTCTAGCCATAAATTAATTAATTTATTAATTATAAGTAAGTAAGTAAATAAATAAATAAAACCAGCTTTAAATCAGAATCAAAATGTCCAGAGAGAAAGGTGATGGGATTATGGTTTGCTTCAAGGAGTGGGCCATTTGCTTCTGAAATAAGCCATGTTGTCACATCTGAACTGACTGAGCAGGCGCATATCTAATTCAGGAAAGGAAATAAGAGACAGATTCAAAATTTCCAAGGTTCTTGGCTTAGATCAGAGCTCAAACATGAAAAGAATTCTTCTACAGGCTCAAAAGCATTTCTGAATTTGTGAGCTTGCAAAGAGACCTCCCTGAAGCTATCAAGTAGTTTGAAAACAAGCTTGAGTGACAATCCTCATGCTGCAAAAGAGGAAGCAGGAACCAGCCTCTCTCAGGGCATGCAAGGTTCTTGAAAACTGATTCCAGGGACTTTCCTGGTGGTCCAGTGGGTAAGACTGCGCTCCCAATGCAGGGGGCCCAGGTTCCATCCCTGGTCCGGGAACTAGATCCCACATGCCGCAACGAAGATCCTGCATGCCACAACTAAGAGTCTGCATGCCACAACTACAAAAGCTCCCACATGCCACAACGAAGATCCCACGTGCCACAACTAAGACCCAGCCTAGTCAAATAAATAAATATTTTTTAAAATAAAGTACATTAGGTCTCTAAATCATTATATAATCGCTTTAAAAAGAAAAAGAAAATTGATTCCAGAGTATTCTAATGCAGACAACTCTTCAACTGAAGTAGCTACCAGTCTTCTTTAAGGAAGGCTACAGGCCCACAAGAGAGTCACTCAGGATTCTGTCCTCAATGGATTCCTGTTTTCAGATTCTATGATAATCTGTGTGGTAGGACCAGATATGGCTGGCCCAGGGCTACTGGTCACAAATGTCTCTGAGTTCACGAGGCTGGAGATGACGTATATTGTGGCACTCTTGTCAGGCCAAAGCGAAGGCAACCAGCCGGTCTGAAGCCCTGTCCACTCCATGGATTTTCTATACGTTCCTTATCTTATATAATAACCACCCCATGGGCCCCTGGAACATAACAGGTGCTCAGAGAAAAGTCATAGGGAGTGCAGATTCAAATTCCAGTTGGCCGGAGACAAAACATCCATGTTAATGAGTCCAGTTAGTTATGTGTGAATTTATTATTTATTTATACCTCTTAGGATCCCAGACTATTCTAAGTCAGTAAGAGAGTGCTACCTAAAAGTACAGGAGGGAACTCTCTGGCGGTCCAGGATTAAGACTCAGTGCTTTCACTACTGTGGCCCGGGTTCAACCCCTGGTCGGGGAACTAAGATCCCGCAAGCTGTGTGGCACGGCCGAAGAAAAATAATAGTAAAAATAAATATCCCCCCCCAAAAAAAAGTATAGGAACAGAGACGAAAGTCCTATCACCCAGAGACCCCTAGGAATTCAAACATGTTCCATGGAGATTCTTGCAAGTCCAGGCCAGGTCCAGCCTTAGGGGCTTTGAAATTGGAAATACTAGAATCTGGTCTGGACCTTTGAGGATGGGCTCAGAGCAAACCAACCTTCCTTACCTAGGAATCAAGCCTGCTCTGCAAACAAGGGCACCTGATTGCCAGGCCAGCCTACTGTTGGGCGGGCTCCCGCCTAGTGAACTTTCAGATAATGATTACGTACTGCCCACTGCACCAGGAAGTGTGCTAATCTTATTCCTACCTTCTCACTTGGCTGAGAGCCTTCTACGATTTCACAAACGCAAAGAGTAATAAAAGTTAGTAAGCTTGGACTTCGAAATTCCAAACCACGAGAAGCTGCTCTCCAAAACTTCACTCTGTAGCAAACGGCTTTTGCCTCTACCTTGACGATTCTAATTTTAAGCATGGCTTGGCCACAAGGCACAAACTATGGTCTGCAGGACTGTAAATAGTAACCTTGGTTCTGATGTCAGCTTACCATGTGTCCCCGAGCAAATCAACATCTGCATCTCAATCTTCTTCAGTAACTCAAAACACGATTTACTTTTTTTAAGGCATGTCATATTAGTGATGCTGTTAGACTACAGAAATTACACACACACACACACACACACACACACACACGTTCTGTTTCATTAGTGAAATACTTTATTTTATGTAATATAAGACCAAGTCTTGTGTCCGCACCGGAATGTCCATTACCTTAACAAAATAGGACTGTGGCATCATATTTTATTGTCTTCAAACAGATAGGAGTCAAAGTCTGAGATTTTACCCACCATAAAATAGCCATTTAGATCCTAAAAACAACCAGCAAATCAAAATGAGATGTGATTCCACGAGTTTTAAATTTTAGGATTATAAAGAGATGAGACTGGTATAAACATGTAAATTCCATTTTGCCCTTAACTGAAGCAAAATCTTGGATTTGGTTTTGATGATAAGCAGAGAGAAAGAATGTGTCGTAAGTAATTAACTGAATTGTAGAAAGCAAAGTGTATTCAATTATGGTGGTCATCAAGAATAAAGGAAGGGGGCTTCCCTGGTGGCACAGTGGTTAAGAATCTGCCTGCCAATGCAGGCGACACAGGTTCCAGACCTGGTCCGGGAAGATCCCACATGCCACGGAACAACTAAGTCCGCGCACCACAACTACTGAGCCTGCGCTCTAGAGCCCGTGAGCCACAACTACTGAGTCCACATGCCACAACTACTGAGCCCACGTGCCACAACTACTGAAGCATGCGGATGCCTAGAGTCCGTGCTCTGCAACAAGAGAAGCCACCGCAATGAGAAGCCCGCGCACCACAACGAAGAGTAGCCCCCGCTCGCCGCAACCAGAGAAAAGCCTGCGCACAGCAAAGAAGACCCAATGCAGCCAAAAATAAAATAAATTTATAAAAAAACAAAACAAAACAAAACAAAGTGGCTGCACCAATTTACACTCCCACCAGCGCATGAGGCTCCCCATTGCCACACATCCTGCCAACAGTTGGAATTTCTGGTTTTTTGGGTTGTTTGTGGGTTTTTTCCCCCCAATTTAGCCCTTCTGGTGGGGTTGTAGTTGTCTAGCACTATGCATCTCTGTGATGACAAATGGAGATCAACACCTTTCCAAATATTTATTGGACTTTGGATTATCATTTTTTGTGAAATGCCTAGTCAAGTCTTTTTCCCATTTTTCTATTGGGTTATTGTTTTCTCTTATTGATTAACAGTTCTTCACATATTCACAATAGGTTAGATATGTGTATTGGGACTGTCTTCTTTCTACTCTGTGCATTGTCTTTTTAATCTCTTAAGGGTGTCTTTCAGTGAATAGAAGTTCTTAATTTTAATATGACTCAGGATAATTTGTTTTTCTTTTAAAGTTAGTGTTTTTGGTGTCCCTTTAAGAAATCTCTGCCTACTCCAAGGTCAAGATGTTCTCTTATGCTTTTTTTTTCTGAAAGCTTTCACTGTTTTACCTTTCAGACATTTGGAATCAGTTCTTTATATGGCATTAAGTAGGAGTCCAGTACATTTTTTCAATATAGATAACCAACTAACTCAGCACCACTTTTTGAAGAGATCAGCCTTTAATCACTGCATGCCAGTGTCATCTTTAGCAGACACTCTGTCACTGAGTCTGATTCTTTTTAATGGCTGTATGGTGTTCCATTGTACGCATGTTTCATAAGTAACAACCCATGCCCAACTGATTCCCATTTAAGCTGTTTTCATGTCTTTACTATAAAGAATGCTGTCATGAATAATCCTGTCCATATACCATTGCTCACATGTGTTAGTATATCTGTAGGACAAACTCATAGAAATTGAGTTGCTAAGTCAAAAGGTATGTGCATTTTTAAATCAATATTTGACAGAGGTTGTACCAATTTTAATTGGATTTTCAGATCACAGTGAACTGTGCACACAGTATTATTATAAGACCCAGTACAGGGGCCTCCCTGGTGGCTCAGTGGTTGGGAATTCTCCTGCCAGGGCAGGGGACACAGGTTCGAGCCCTGGCCTGGGAAGATCCCACATGCCACGGAGCAACTGAGTCCGTGCGCCACAGCTGCTGAGCCTGCGCTCTGGAGCCTGCGAGCCGCAACCGCTGGGCCCGCGTGCCACAACTACTAAAGTCCGCGCACTGCAACGAAGAGTGGGCCCCCGCTCGCCGCAACTAAAGAAAGCCCACACACAACAACAAAGACCCAATGCAGCCATAAATAAATAAATAAATAAATTTATTTTTTTTAAAAAAGACCCAGCACATTAGAACTTCAATTATAACAAAGTTCCCAACATTTTTGAGCCTTAGGATCCCTTTTTAAAAACCAATAAATGTGGGCTTCCCTGGTGGCGCAGTGGTTAAGAATCCTCCTGCCAATGCAGGGGACACGGGTTCGATCCCCGGTCCGGGAAGATCCCACATGCGGTGGAGCAACGAAGCCCGTGCGCCACAACTACTGAGCCTGCGCTCCAGAGCCTGTGAGCCACAACTACTTAGTCCATGTGCCACAACTACTGAAGCCCGTCCGCCTAGAGCCCGTGCTCCACAACAAGAGAAGCCACCGCAATGAGAAGCCCACGCACTGCAACGAAGAGTAGCCCTGGCTCGCCACAACTAGAGAAAGGCCACGCACAGCAACGAAGACCCAACACAGCGAAATAAATAAATAAACAAATAAAATTTTTTAAAAACCAATAAATGTTTAACTATGCTTCTACTACTATCCACTGACTGAAAAATATGTATATAACCATGTACTTCACAGACACTGTGCCTCAGGACCTAAGAAATGGAAACTAACCAAAGTGAATCATGCTGTCATGCTCTGAGGCGCAGGCTCCTCTGCTTAACACAGTAAAGAGCAAGGGCACCTGCTATCTGCACCTGGTCTGAGGGAATCTCAAAGCTCAGGGCAGTCAGGCCAAGGAGCCTTACCCAACCTGCTCCCAGGTCAAGTGTTCAGAATAAAGCATCATCATTTTGTTCAAGATACAAGTCTAAAAGAACGCCAATGGGCTTTCACTTCCAGGTCAGCACTATAATTATAATCCCTTATGATCAATACACAATCCTCCCTTTACCCATCAGCACCTTGTAAACCACAGTAACACTTGTTCTCAAACATGCCTGTAACATCATGAGAATGTCACGCTACTTATTGATTTTGTGACTGACATCATGTCAACACCACAGTGCTGAGGACCAAAGACACGGGGCCCGCTGCCGGCCTGAGACATTGTGACCACCATGGAACGCACAGCATGACTTCCACTTTGCAGCCTCAAACCTCTGAACACAATCCCTTCCCAGAACGCCTCAAAAGGGAAAGGTGCTCGGCAAAAGAAACCATCAACAAAGTGAAAAGGCAGCCAACCGAAAGGAAGAAAATATTCATAAATCATACATCTCATAAGGAGTTAATGTCCAAAATAGGTAAAGAACTCATACAATTCAAAATCAAAAACAAAAAAAAACCAAACAATCCAATCGAAAAATGGGCAGAGGATCTGAATAAACATTTTTTCAAAGAAGACATACAGATGGCCAAAAGATACATGAAAAGATGTTCAACATCACTAGTCATCAGGGAAATGCAAATCAAAACCACAAATGAGATATCACCTCACACCTGTCAGAATGGCCTATCAAAAAGACAGGAGATAACCAGCAATGGCGAGGGTGTGGAGGAAAGAGAACCCCTGTGCACTGCTGGTGGGAATGTAAATTGGTGCAGCCACTACGGAGAACAGTATGGAGGTTTCTCAAAAAAATCAAAAATAGAACTACCATGTGATCCAGCAATTCCGCTTCTGGGCATTTACCTGAAGGAAACAAAAACACTAACACAAAAATATGGAATAACCATAAAAAACAAGGAAATCCTGCCATTTGCAGTGACATCAATGGACCTTGAGGTCGCTGTGCTTAGTGAAATAAGTCAGAGAATGAAAGACAAATACTCTATAATATTACTCATATGTGGAATCTAAAAACAACAACAACATAAATACAGAGAACAGACTGGTGGTTGCCAGGTGAACGCGGGGTTGGGGGAGGAGAGATTGGTGAATGTGGTCAAAAGGTACAAACTTCCAGTTATAAGATAAATAAGTCCTGGGAATGTGATGTACAGCGTAGCATGCTGACTACAGTTAATAATACCGCATTGTATATTTGAAAGCCACTAAGAGAGTAGATTTTTTTAAGTGCTCATCAAAAAAAAAAGAAAGTAATTTGTAACTCTGTGGGGTGACTGATGCTAACCAGAGTTACTGTGTGATCATTTCACAATGTAAACAAATATCAAATAATGATATTGTACACCTGAAACAAACAGAATGTTATATGTCAATTATATCTCAGAAAAAATGGGGGGGAGATGATTTAATAGCTGGATCTTATTTATAACAAAACCTCCACCTGGAAAAAACCCAGGGATGACACAGCCTTCCTCTTGTGTGGAGAGAACTTACTCTGCAGAACCTTAAGTAGACATGATAAAGAAACTTGCTTTCTCCAGTTATGAAGAAAAAGGAAGCAGCTACAAGACAAGTTAAGACAAGCAAGACATTTGCTACTAGCTCTGGGATTTTGCTGAAGTCATTTTATGCCTCTGGGGCATATTTTTCCAATAAAATGAAGTGTTAGCCAAGAGGTGATAGCATATAGAATCTAGCTCTTAATCTTTTATGATTCTAGACACAAAAGGGCAAAGAAGTTAGATTTCTATGACTTATTCTTATAACTGGTCTCTGGCAGGAAGGCTGGGGAGTGAGAGCCCTCTGGTTCCAGGCTCACAGAAAGTACAAATAAAAGACAACACATCCTGCCACAGGTACACAGGTAACAAACCAGTCAGGGGGATGCATTCACCTTGGGTGAGTCAGCAAAGAGCTATTTGCAAGAGGGAGTCAATCTCTGCTGCAATTTCCTTCCCTCGAATTTTTTTTTTTTAATTTTTATTGAAATACAGTTGATTTACAATGTTGTGTTAGTTTCAGCTGTACAGTAAACTGATTCAGTTATACATATATATATATATATCTTTTTTTTACATTCTCTTCCATTATAGGCTATTACAAGATATTGAGTATGGTTCCCTGAGCTATACAGTATCCAGTTGTTTTAAAGGACAAAAAGTAGACAACCAAGATTCTTAGAGGGCATCTTGGGCATCTTCCAGTCCCATGGGGAGCATGGAAATGTAAGAGAAAATGGCACAACCCAGAAAGGTGGAAGCATCTGAACGACAGCAGCTTTGAGATGGCACGGAGGTTTGTGAAAAGACAAAGATCACTTTTGCCTCTTGCTTAGGAACTGGCTGCCAGCAATTCAGACAATCGTTTGAGTGAGCTGACGGCCAGCCCAGGCTCTGAGAAGACGTGACCTGGACATCACTTGGAGAAATTAAATTAACACAAGCACCCTCTGCTTTTGCCCACCCAAATCTGCCTCAAAAGCATTTCTTGGGCTTCCCTGGTGGCGCAGTGGTTGAGAATCCGCCTGCCAATGCAGGGGACATGGGTTCGAGCCCTGGTCTGGGAAGATCCCACATGCCACGGAGCAACTAGGCCCGTGAGCCACAACTACTGAGCCGGCGCGTCTGGAGCCTGTGCTCCGCAACGGGAGAGGCCGCGACAGTGAGAGGCCAGCGCACCGCGATGAAGAGTGGCCCCCGCTTGCCACAACTGGAGAAAGCCCTTGCACAGAAACGAAGACCCAACCCAGCAAAAATTAATTAATTAATTAATAAACTCCTACCCCCAACATCTTAAAAAAAAAGCATTTCTTAGCCCGATCTCAAAAGCACTTTTTTAAGCTTAAAACTAAAACCCTATTCTTCCTGAAGTATGCTGGAAGCTAATACTTATAAACCAAGGTCAAAGGACTCCCAAAGGATTTATCATAGCCTTTAATGTCCACGCATAGCGGACATTTCATAGGTGATTTTACCTATTTGATGAGGGAGAAAACTATTTTTCCCTCCTTTTAAATATTTAGGGAAAAACAAACTATGTGACCATACTCAAGTTCGTGGGCCATAGATAGGGGTCAAATTCTATTATAATTCTATTCTATTACAACTCATTTTGAAGAACTGAAATGAGTTATGAGATTTTGACCCATATTCCTCTTATTCTTTTGACAGTACTAAAATATTTTATATGTATAAAGTTATTGTGTTATTATATTGGGTATTGCTGGAGAAAAAACTAGAAGTTGGAAAATTTTTCCTTTATGGAAAATAATCGTTGTAATGAGATTTGATTCCTTACCCTCAAACCCCACTGGTTTGTTTCCGAAAATTTAGATGAGGAGAAAGCACAAATTAAATTTCAGCTAACATGAGGGCAGACAGGACCACTACAAAAAGCCTTCTGTAAATTTGGACAGACTAAATTTTGAGTAATTACTACCTTTGCTTCAAAGCTCCTTGCCAGTACTCTAAATTACTTTTCTTCTCCATGTTACTTGTGATCTCATATTTTTTGTTTAATTACCCTGCGTACAGTATAGATGTGCTTATCGTAAGGCATCTCAACTCCTTTTGGGTAATGGGAAGTAACGGATGAATTTAAATGCCTTGTTTCTTCCATTAGATTGCACTGTTCCTTTCCAACTCGTGCTCAACTGCACTAATCCAATGAGTCAGAACCTCCTAAACCCTATTCACCACCCTGGTCAAGCCTTTTCTTTCCATTCAGCCAGTCCTACAACACATCTTCCTCGAGGAAGCCTCCACAAATAATGAAGAAATAAAAAGGAACAGCAGCAAATTACCATTGTGCCCTTCCCAAGAATGCATTATTTAGGATTTCAATTCCTTTCCCACCCCACGATGCTCACACAATCCTTTGCTTAAACAGTTATCAAATCTCTTTTATCTATTCTTTAAATTTCCTTTTCTTATTGCATTTTTAAAATTATTTATTTATTTTGGGCTGTGTTGGGTCTTTGCTGCTGTGCACGGTCTTTGTTGTGGCGAGCAGGGGCTACTCTGTTGCGGTGCACGGGCTTCTCATTGCAGTGGCTTTTCTTGTTGCGGAGCATGGGCTCTAAGCGCACAGGCTTCAGTAGTTGTGGCTCGCAGGCTCTAGAGCACAGGCTCAGTAGTTGTGGCTCACGGGCTTAGTTGCTCTGCAGCATGTGGGATCCTAATGATTTTGCTATTTAAATGGCCCCCAAGCATAGTGCTGAAGTGCTGTGTCGTGTTCCCAAGCCCAAAAAGGCTGAGATTTACCTTACAGAGAAAATGCATGTGTTAGATAAGCTTCCTTCAGGCTTGAGTTTACATATAGTGTTGTGGCCCGTGAGTTCAATGTTAGTGAATCAGCGATGTAAACCTTCTGCTTAAGGTCTTTAAACCTTAAACAGAAACACACATGACATATGGTTATATGTTGATCAGCTGATGAAAATGTGACCAGAGGCTCACAGGAACCTGACCTTGTATTACCCCTAGGAGCAATGGTAAAATATTAGCTAAGTCAGTGTTTTGGGGGACTTTACAGAACATTAACTACCACAAATAACGAGAATCCACAGTATATCAAAGAGAAAGTTTCAGTTGGGCACCAGCCTCCTCCTTCTTTAATGGAGAAAACGGTTTGAGGGCCAACAGCATGGAGCCAGAATCCAATATACTGCTATTTTATTTTTGTTGCCTTTATTTTTAAGGTTGCCACTTTCTGGAGCAAGTGATGCTGGTTCTCCTTTAATGGTAGGAATGTAAGGTTTTCTTTTTCAATCACTGTTTTAAGTAAAGACAAAAAAACAGGCAACAGGGCTTCCCCGGTGGCGCAGTGGTTGAGAGTCCACCTGATGATGCAGGGGACATGGGTTCGTGCCCCGGTCCAGGAAGATCCCACATGCCATGGAGTGGCTGGGCCCGTGAGCCATGGCCGCTGAGCCTGCGCGTCTGGAGCCTGTGCTCCGCAACGGGAGAGGCCACAACAGTGAGAGGCCCGCGTACCGCAAAAAAAAAAAAAACAAAAAACAAAAAAACAGGCAACATAAAGGAAATATTAAGTAAAAAATAACAAATTCCACTTACGTGTGGAACCTAAAAAAATGATACAAATGAACTTATTTTCAAAACAGACTCACAGACTTAGAAAACAAACTTATGGTAACCAAAGAGGAAAGGTAGAGGGGGATGGATAAATTAGGATTTCAGGATTAACATATACACACTACTTTATATAAAATAGATATTCAACAAGGACCTACTGCATACCACACAGAACTGTACTCAACATTCTGTAACAACCTATATGGGAAAATAACCTGAAAAGAAAGGATATATGTATATGTATAACTGAATCACTTTGCTGTACACCTGAAACTAATGCAACATGGTAAATCAACTATACTCTAACATAAAATAAAAATTAAAAAAATAATAAATTCAATGGGGAAGAAAGGGATGGTTCGTTCAAAAGTAAGTCTCCAAAAGTGAGTATATAAGATAGTCCTTTGGGACTCAAGAATAAAGTATCAGAACTTTTACTTATATTTATTTTTATCTTTAAAAAATAAAGAAATTAAGCTCTAATACTTACGAACTAACAAAAAAAATAACAGAGAAGTCAAATGGGTAAGGCAATAGGCATGAAGCAGCTACACAAGGGTACCTGGTGTAAAAATTAATACAGAAACAGAAACGTCAATTAAAATAGAGTCAGGAGGCCAGAAGTGGAAGCCGTGGCACCCTACAGGATAGCAGAGCCCAACAGGAAGAAAGACTTCCCCTTCTTGCCTGGCAAGAGCTCAGCCAGTGGGAGCCTGTCACAACTCAGCCAATGAAAAGCCACTATACTTCAAACACTCAATTCCTCCAATGGACTCTTTGTTTACTACAGCCCTCCCAACTTCCTTTTCCCCTCTATAAAAGAGTTCTCCTCTCCTGGTTGCAGGGATTTGCATGTGGCTTGCAGACGCGCTGAGGGTTGCAAACCCTGAATTGCAATGCTTTGCTGATTCTGAATAAATCCATTTTTTGCTGGAGAACTAACTGGCAGTCTATTTGTTTCAGGTCAACACTGGACATGGCAGAGATCAAGGTGACAGATGAACAACTGAAGTTTGGGAAACACATATGGAGTTGATTTTTGGCTTAGGAGTGAGATTATATGCATATGGATGAAAAATTTATCCTGTATGAACCTTAGTTTTCTTATCTGGAAAGGAGACAATATATGAGAATTACAGCATTATCACAATGATTTAATGAAATAATGTGTAAAGCAGCAGTGTTGAAAGTTTTGAGTCTCGGAACCCCTTTAACACTCTGAAAAGTTATTGAGAATTCCAAAGAGTTTTTGTTTATGTGGGTTATATCTATCACTATTTATCATAATAGAGATTCAATCTGAGAAATTTTTTAAATACTTATTTGTTAATTAAAGTAACCATAATAAACCCCAATACATGCTAGCAATAATATATATATATATATATTTTAGATCAAACTACTTTTCCAAACAAAAACACTTAGAAGAGCAGCACTGCTTTGCATATTTGTAAATCTCTTTGATGTCTGGCTTCACAAAAGGCCTTTGGATTCTCATACCTGCTTCTGCATTCAATCTGTCCCAGTATCACACTCAATGTAGCCTCTGGGAAACTATATTGTATACTCACAGGAGAACAGAGTAAAGACAGGCCAATAACATCTTAGTATTATTAACAAAAAAGTTTTAACCTCATGGGCCACCCGAAAGTGTCTCTAAGAGCCCCACATGTACCTGGGACAGACTGAAATAAAGGGCTCAGAACAGTGCCTTTCATGAGGTAAATGCCTAATAAATATTAATTCTCTATTCCTTTTTTTCTCAGCCTCAATGTTGTTAGAACATGAATGTATTAGGGCAAGGACTTCTTCAATTCATTACAATTGTATAATATCTAGCTTGGTCATGTTACTAACTGGTTCTGTAACTAACTAGCTGTGTGATCTTCATAGCCAAGGATTCTTTTTTTTTTTTTTAATGTCGGTTCATTGGTTTGTTTATTTATTTATTTTTGGCTATGTTGGGTCTTCGTTTCTGTGCGAGGGTTTTCTCCAGTTGCGGCAAGCGGGGGCCACTCTTCATCGCAGTGCGTGGGCCTCTCACTATCGTGGCCTCTCTTGTTGCGGAGCACAGGCGCCAGACGCGCAGGCTCAGTAGTTGTGGCTCACGGGCCTAGTTGCTCTGCGGTATGTGGGATCTTCCCAGACCAGGGCTCGAACCCGTGTCCCCTGCATTGGCAGGCAGATTCTCAACCACTGCGCCACCAGGGAAGCCCATAGCCAAGGATTCTTAATCTGTGTTCAAATTCAGAGGATCCATGGACTTGAAAAGGGAAAAAAGCTACATCTCTGTTTTCTGACACTCAGCATTTACTTCAATGATGACCAGAGGCAATAAACCACAGGTGTACTACTGATGCTGGCCTCAATTGAAATCACAGGTGTCTTATATATAAAATAGATAACCAACAAGGGCCTGCTGCAGAGCACAGGGAACTATATTCAATATCTTGTAATAAGCTGTAATGGAAAAGAATCTGAAAAAGAAAAGATATATATATGTATAACTTTGCTATACACCTGAAACTAACACCATTGTAAAGCAACTATACTTCAATTAAAAAATAAACTCTCCTACACTGTTGGTGGGAATGTAAACTGGTACAAACATGGAGAAGAGTATGGAGGCTCCTTTAAAAACTAAATAATATATACACAATGGAATATTACTCAGCCATAAAAAAGAATGAAATAATGCCATTTGCAGCAACATGGATGGACACAGAGATTATCATACTAAGTGAAGTAAGTCAGACAAAAACAAATATCATATGATATCACTTATATGTGGAATCTAATAAAAAATTATACAAATGAACTTTTTTACAAAACAAAAACAGACTCACAGATCTTGAGATCAAACTTACGGTTATCAAAGGGGAAACATTGAGGGGGAAGTGATATATTAGGAGATTGGGATTAACAAATACACACGACTATCTATAAAATAGATAACTAACAAGGACCTACTGTATAGCACAGGGAACTCTATTCAGTATTCTGTAATAACCTATATGGGACAAGAATCTGAAAAAGAATGGATATATGTATAGGTATAGCTGATTCACTTTACTGTGCACCTGAAACTAACTCAATATTGTAAATCAACTCTACTCCAATAAAAAATTTTTTTAAAAAATTTTTAAAGAAATCACAGGCGTTTTCATATATTATGGTTACTACAGATATCTTGAAACATTGTATATGCTCATCACTAATTCAAAAGTATGGTAGTTATTATGCATTAATAAAGAAGCACATATATTACAATATCACAAATTTTTGAAAACTATCTTGACAGCTGTAGTTCAGTGCAGGTGGCTTCAATTTTCAGTCCTTCATATTTGACTTTATGCAATTAAGAACATTGTTCTGAGAAAGGGGGCCACCTGAAGGGTTTAACCTGATTGGCCAAACGCATTCATATAACCAAAAAAGTAAGAACAACTTATGTTAAGCAAATCACTTTACCTCTTTAGGCATCAAGTTCCTCTCTTTAAAAGGGAACTGAACTAATCACTCTCTGAGACCAAATTCCACCCCTCCAGCTAGAGTCTGTGGAACAGGGTGCCCGTGGCGAGGAAGAACCAAATGGGGACCCACAGCACACCTCAGTGCATTAACAAAGCACCACAAGAATCCGGCTTTGGGTTTTACACTAACATTTGAGAATCTACAAAGTTAAATGCTCTTAGACTAACTGGGCCTAGCACAGCGACATAGTCGAAAAGCTAACAGTGAAGCAACTATTCCCCCAAACTACCTTTTATCACAAATATAAAAACATATAGGACAAATCCCACAAAACAATAAAGAATGATTTTGCAAAGGCTCCATCATCAACATCATCTGGGTCTGTTCTTAATAGAAATAGCTTGTTTGGGAACAGACTTAAGAAATGTTTCCATAAATGTATCACTAATGTTTGCTTAACACCTAAATAAAAGTTTTCGGCCTTCATAATCTTAAAACACGCAAAATGAAAGAAAGAATAAAGGAAAAGAAAACAAGAAAAAAAAATGAAGGGAGAAAGAAAAGAGTTTTCCATGGCTGTGGGGCAGCCCTCAGCCCTTCACATCAGGACACTAATGGCCCAGAAGTTTAAAGAACCAAGCCTGTGGCCCTCTTACCCGATAACCAACAATAGGTCATTTAAGCCCACCTGATGCTAGAGGCTGAGTCAACAGTTGAAGAACTAAGAAAGCCCAGACAGGTTGCATTTCAGTCCCTGTAGAAAAATCTAGCTGTCAGGACAGCCAATAGTGGCACCAAGATAAGTAGAGACAGCTAGCTTCACCGTGCACAATTCAAACTGAGATCAAACACTACCCTCGCACAGAGTACGTGTGAGTCATTAAAATGCTTCAAAACGGCCATCACATGGTTTCCTTCACCCAGAAACGAAATCTGTCCAGCAGACCCTCAGAAAGGACAATAATCCCCCCACCATAAGTCCAACAAGCCAGTTTTCCCAATCATATTTAAGCAAGTCTGTCTACTCCACGCCTGTTTTCTCAGCAGCACATCTCGTTTTTTTTACTTGCAAAGATAAAGACAGACCGAAGGCTCTCACTTCATCCATCTAACAGAACAAAATAAAAGTCATATTGGATTGAATGAGATGCTGAAACCTAATGGGGAAAAAAACTGCACTAAATCATCACAGGAATTAGGTTGGCGCTTTAGAACGCCACCCCAACCCCAAGGACAACCAGTTACTGAACGCATGCTCCATTCTGGTATCCTTCTCGAGTCACAGGAATACAAAACCTTCTGATTCACCGAACCAAAGGATAAGTACTAAAATGCAGGAAAGGTGAGGAAGAGGCGTGAAGGTTATGAAGTCCGGGGAACACCAAATCTGAAGGAGACAGTGGGTAGGGCTTTGAGGCCTGGGTGAAAGGCCAGATTGTGGGATGCAGAGGTGGGAGGGCACTCTGAACAGGGGACAAGCACAGGGCAGCAAAGTCCCAAAGGAGGGACTCTCCATGGTATATTGCACAAGAGGGAGAAGGGCAGTGTCTGCGCCGGAGGGTTGATGAAAGAAGCTGTGAGAGATATGGATTGTGAAGATATTGCTGAACTGGATTCTCAGAACCTTGAAAACCGGGCTCAGTTTAGACTTTACCCTGTAGGTCAAGGAAGACTTCCAAGCAGGGAGGTAATATGAACAACCATCTGTTTTAGGAATAAACAATGGACATTGATCTGATCAGCTCATCTGTCCTAACAGTGGGCCCTTGTGTCAAATCCAGATTAATCAGAACCTACTGTGTCTAGTGAAATAAATTTCCCAAATTATATGCTGGGGCAATTTTGCTACCACCTATGCTTTGGAAATGCAATTCACTTTTCTTGTCTGATGATAAATAACAGACTCCAGAACAGGAAAAAAAAAAAAAAAAAAAGAAAGAAAAATTAAAAAGAGAAAATACCATCCTTGTTCCTATGACTATGGCAATAAAACCCACATTTTTCGGATATGTTTGCATTAACTACACCAAAGTCATAATAGTTTTGGAAAGCGTTTCTCCTGTTAAACAAAATTAGAATTGATAACTTTTTTGTGAGTAGTAATTATTGACTAGGTATTGCTAAATCTACTTTAATTTAGGAGTTAGGACCCAATAACACTCACAAATAAAGAAACTGACTCCATCTCATTTCCACAACTACTGGCTACTTACTGGCACCTGATGAGGAGCCCCTGTCTGAAATTTCATGACCAGTTCATGAGGGGGAAGGTCTGGAGCAGAATTAACAACATGCACCCATTTCTGAGTTACAACCATAGGAAAGTGCAAGGATTCTAAAAGAAATTTAAAGGAAAGAAAGTTTTTGCAACAGAGGGAAAACAAGGAATTATATGCATGTTATTATATACACACACACATATACATACATACCTAAAGGATCACAATCTAAAAGTAATCAATGTGAGAAGGTTGGTTTGTTTTTTGTAACTGACGACAGAGTTGAAAAGCACCTAGAGATGTTAAGATACAGTATCTCTGAAACAGACATAGTCGTCAGAAAGCATAGAACAGGTTCAGGGACCGCTCCCTAGTAATCACTGAGGTGAGGAGAAAAATGGGGGCGGGATGGGAGTGAAATCGAAGACTAACTTACAAATAGGCCCAATGAATGACCCTGACAGGAAGTGATAAAATTCTCAACACACACAACTGTGTTTATACTAGGGAATCGCACCCAAGCCTAATAGCCACTGTAATCGCCCCGCTAAGTGGCAGTCTTCCCACAAGACCTCAGCAACCTCACCCCTTGATAAAAAGCAGGACCAACGTTTTTCACCTGGGTCAAAACCCGCTCATCCACTGTTTCGGATCGAAACCAATACAAAAGCAATTCCCCACACCTCCTGGGGGCCCTCCAGCACCGCTGTTACGAATGCCAAGTGCCTAGCATGGGACCTGTCACAGTTTTTCTTAATAAAATGTCCTCGATCTTATCCCACGACGGGGTCGGAATTCAGAAGGCGGTCTGAAACCCTCTCCATACACGCTCCGGTAGGGCATGACTGTCCGCGCAACCAGCCCCGGGGGCCGGCCACCCCCGTCCCCATGCCACACACTTCCTGTCGCTCCCATCACCTCCACACCACAACTTGAGTTTCCCGATCAGTTTACAACTGCTATCGGGATCCCAGTGCCTGGGAGGAACGAGGGGAGGGCGGCTTCCTACCCCCAACTCTTCTCTTTAGGTTTCAGAGAGAACCTACGAAGAGGGAGGGCAGATAGCACTGGGGCAGCCAGCCGACTTCGCGTTCTGCCGGCCTCGGCTGGTTACAAAGTACTGAACGAAGCGCCACACGGACCGGGAGGAGGGGGGCGAGCACCAGAGCTGGGTGCCCCAAATGAACCACAGGCGAACGCCCTCACTTTGCACGTTTCTACGCTGCAAAGCGCTGCAGCTTTGGGTTCGGGGGCAGGATTGCCAGTCCCGGAGCCCAGCTGCACTTCAGCCACCCGGATTCCCCAAACCCAGGTTGATTTCCCCCAACCCAGGTTGATTTCCCCCACGGGGCTCCCGGAGAGGGCTCCGACTCCCACCGCCCGCTCGGCGGCACGGCTGCAGCTGGGGCCGAACCCTCTCGGCGCCCCCGCGGGCAGCGGGAGACGGAGCCGGGTCCCGGGCAGGCGGGCACCGAGTGGCCCGGCGTCCGCCGCCCAACTTTGCGCGGGGCAGGGCCGCTCCCGCGAACTTGGCGGCGGCCGGGTCGGGGGCGGGGTGGGGCGAGCACTCACCAACTCCGTACTTCTGCCTCTTGGTCGGGATCCAGCGGGCCATGGCGGCGACCTCGCCCCGCGGCAGCAGCGGCGGCGGCGGCGGCGGCTACAGCTCCCAGGGCTCCGGCTGCCACCGCGCCGCGCTCCTGCGCGCCCCGGACTCTTCCGCCATGTTCCGCCAAACTTCGCCCGGCCCCGCGCGCCGTCTGCTCGCGGCGCTGCCCGCGATCCGCTCCGGCTCCAGCCCCGGGCCGCGGTCACCTGCTGGGCCCGGCGGCCGCGCCGCCGTGCGCGCCCCTCCCGGCGCCGCCCCGGCCCCTCCCGCCGGCCGCGCCCTCCGCCCGCCGAGGCCGCCTCCGCGCCCCGACCCGCGGGCGCCCGGCCTCTCCCGCCGGCCCGCCCCGGGCTCCGCGCTCTCCCCGGCCGGGGCCGGCTCCGCCTTGCGCACTTCCCGGGAGCAGTTCCCCAGCACAGACTGGGGTACAGTTTTTTCCTTCTGGTGTTTTGCTGTTTTCCCCGCCTTCCCCACCCAAACTAAACCCCTTGGATCCCGGGGGGCGGGTTCTCCGCCGCGGGTGTCCGGAGGGCTGCTCTGGAGGCACCCCCAGGCGGGGCGGCCGAGGATGCGGGGTCCGCTCGCACCGCGCGCGCCGGAGCATCTGGGGGAACTAGGATGAGTGAATAAGGAACTAGGATCTAGGATGAGTTGTTTCTCGCCCCCGGGGCACCCGCAGTGCCTGGCACTCAGCGGGCGCTCAATAAATATTTGTTGAATGAATGAGCAGTTGACTACTGCGTTCACTCCCTAGAGCTTTAGCTGACACCACGAGAGCCGGAAGCCGAACGCCAGGGCAGACATGATCTCCTGTGGCCACTGTTTATAGCCTTCAAAGCAGGAACATTTGTCTTCTGGTAAATAGAGAACTCATGCCAGGGAGCCGGGCTCCTCAGAAGTATCAAATAGTTTCCGAGGGGAGCCTCTGTGGGAAAATTATGTAGAGAGCCCTGACTTGGAAATCCTGTGTCCCCGAAACACCCGGACTCTTCCCCAGCTGAAGATATTCAGACCCAGCTGAAGAAATTCAGACCCTCATGCTCAAGGGAAAAGCCCGCCACAAAGACCTTTTCCAACAGCCCAGCAGCCCAAAGAGCGTCCCTGCGGAGAAGGGGACCAAGCACATCCAAGCCTCTCTCGTTCACTAGCTGTATTGTTGGGACAAAGAGCCAAACGCAGAGACTGCTCATTTGAACTGCCCTAAACTGTTAGCGTCCTCTGAAAACTCTCCTCCTGGAACTCACTTCCTCCTGGAGAGACTTCAAGGATGAAGATTGGATCTGAATCCCAGGCAGGGGTAGGGCCCCTTGCTACCTCACCCCTAGAAGTAAAACCTCAGAGTAAATTACCAGCTGATTTATGTTCACCGTCTGAGAGAGTGCCTCTTGAAAGACACTGTTTTGTCCTTGTAGTCTATCTATTCGGAACACGAAAGGAAAGGAAGATGAAATCAACGTGTAGTAAAACAGAGTGAAACTTCATTGAAGACTTAGTGCACTTAACTTTGGTAACTTTTTGCAAAGTCAGATCTGAATTTTTTTTTCAAGGTCTTGTTCATGGTGGGTAACTCCTAGGGCTTCCTTTCTTCTCCATCACCAAATTGGTATTTATTCACCAAGTGCAATGATAATTTAAGAAATCAGTCACTTGAGACTTAACATCCAGAAGGAATTCCACCATCTCTCCCCCAAATTTATTTTCCTCTGCCAATGACATCACGATTAACCTAACTCCCCAGGTTAGGTAATTTCTTTTTCTTTCCATAAATATTTATTAAGTGCCTACTAGGTGTCAAGCATTGTTCTAAGGATGGAGGCACAGCAGTGAATAAAGAAAAATCCCTACTCTCATAGAGCTTACAGTCTAGAAGAGGAGAGTAAGACAATGAACAAATTATGCCAAATGAGGCTAAGCCTGTAAAGAAAAATCCAAAGCAAGGAGGATCGGATGTGTGTGTTGGAGGGGGCCGTGCACTGCAGTTTTATATCAAGTGGTCTGGGAAGGCATCTCTGCTAAAGTGACCTTGAAGTGTAGACCTGCAGGAAGTGAGGATTTCAGAGGAAAGTATTCAGACATCAAGAACAACAAACGCAAAAGCCAGGGGGCATGTTTGGCTGGTTCCAAAACCAGGGAGGAACAGCAAGGATTCCTGGGTGGCAAGAGGTGTTAGTAAGGGGCAGAGTATGGGAGGGAACTTGTTCCAAGAGACATAGAGTGAGCCAATAAAGCAGGACCCTGAAGGGTATAGTGAGGACTTTATATATTGCTATGAAAAAAGTTTGGGGGATGTTGAACCAAGCAAGGACATAATCTAATTTGCCTGCTGTAGGATGAATAGACTGTAAAGACACAAGGGAAGATGCAGGAAGATCAGATGGTTGGGGCTTCCCTGGTGGTGCAGTGGTTGAGAGCCCGCCTGCCGATGCAGGGGACACGGTTCCGTGCCCCGGTCCGGGAGGATCCCACATGCCGCGGAGCGGCTGGGCCCGTGAGCCATGGCCGCTGAGCCTGCGCGTCCGGAGCCTGTGCTCCGCAACGGGAGAGGCCACGGCAGTGAGAAGCCCGCGTACCACAGAAAAAAAAAAAAAGATCAGATGGTTGGAAGGCTATTTCCGTAGTTCAGGCAAGAAATGAAGGTAGTCGGGTCCAGGATGTTAGGGGTGGAGATGGAAAAGAGGTTCATGACATAGACTGAAGGTAGAAACAACTGGAGGGTAGTGTGGGCAGAAGGGGATTTACTGAGGCTTCTAGACCCCTCAGTGTACTTTCATCAGCATATGTTTTTCAAAAGTTTGGTGGATCTATCTATCATCTGTCTATCTGTGTTTGTATTATTTAAGAGCCACGCTCTGTAGGCTTCAGGCCCTAGAAACTCTGGATCTTGCCTCCTTGTGTGAGATACCAGATGGGTCAAGGATAACCCTAAGGAGATAGGAGTGGGTGATCCTCGGTCTGTTCGCCCATGTGCAGTAAAGCAATCTACTGAAACCGGGTCGTGGTGAAGGAAAGTGCAGCATTTATTGCAGGGCACCAAGCAAGAAGTTCAGGACAGCTAGTGCTCAAAACACCTAAATTCCCCATGGGTTGCATCAAAACATTTTCAAAAGGCCAAATGAGGGCGGTGTCACAGGGGTTAACATTATCTATCTATCCTTAGGCTCCAGTAGGCCTGGGGGCTATGTGCTCTTGGTCATCAAGTAGTTAACTTCCTCCGTGTGGAGGGGGTTTTAGCATCTGTAAAACAACTCAGGAAATGTGCATGAGACACAATTATCTGGGTACTTCAGAGAAGAGCTATAGCAGGGGACCTGGGGGAGGGGTCTGTCCTGGGAAGGTCGGTTAGACAACTACTAAATAGGGCTGCCATTTTCTTGGTCATCTGTGATACCTGCCTGTCTTCACCTTTTATATCCAAGTTGTCCTGGATTGAAGTTTTCCTTTGATATTTCCTTAGGACTCACTTCACACCTTCCTCAACTCCAGGTGGACCGTTTGGAGCTTAAGTATTTTGCTCTGTGGAATAGGGGCATCACAAAGTTACTTCAGTCACCTGTGTCTGAGAAAATTGGATGACCGATGTTCTGTAACCACTGGTGTATTTTAAATTTAATACCTGTCAGGGTGTTAATGCTCATTCAGTAGAGCTGGATTTCTGCCAAAATGATTTCAGCTGCCTCACCCCTCCCCACCAAAACACACACACTCCACCCCGCCCCTGCCCCTACCCCACCACCTTGAATTGGAGACTTTTTGCAAAACTTGAGGTTTGAATTTGGATGCTGGATATTTCAAGTGTGACAATAATTGCAATAAAAGGCCTGGAGAAAAATGGAAATTTTTAGTTACAGCTTTCAGGATGTTTATTCTTTTTCCTCTAAAGACTGAAGTCCACCCACTTTGTTATATCAGATGGTTAAATCGCAATTTGAAAGTCCATTTAAATCATAAAAGCAGAGCTATTCAAAGTCTTTTATTAAAATGTGGCTTAAAATTAGAGAGTCAACTAGATGAGTAGGTGGAATAACAGCAGGATTCCCAGAAATATCCTTTTCTTTTTCCTCTGATATCTTTTCAGAAGAAACATTAGGCATATTCCACAAGCAGGGATGTTCAGACTCCAGAACCCACACAAATACACTTAAGCACTCACAAGTGCTAGCATGCTCTGTTAAAGGTGCCTTGGAGAAAGAAATGAGGGTTAATGAATTTGGAGACTAGTTTGACATGAATATTGTGACTCTCCCGGACAGTGCCTAAGAGAATAGATGGATATGTAGACAACTGTCAAGAGTCTGGCTTCCGGGGCTTCCCTGGCTTCCCTGGTGGCTCAGTGGATAGGAATCTGCCTGCCAATGCAGGGGACACAAGTTCGATCCCTGGTCCAGGAGGATCCCACATGCCGCGGAGCAGCTAAGCCCCTGCTCCACAACTACTGAGCCTGCGCTCTAGAGCCCGCAAGCCACAACTACTGAAGTCCGCGCCCCTAGAGCCCGTGCTCTGCAACAAGGGAAGCCACCGCAATGAGAAGCCCGCGCGCACCACAACGAAGGGTAGCCCACGCTCACAGAAAGCCCGCGTGCAGCAACGAAGACCCAACGCAGCCAAAAATAAATAAATAAATAAGTTTAA
>NC_041222.1:95418851-95478579 GCF_002837175.3 Physeter macrocephalus | reverse complement strand
GGAGCCTGCGCGTCCGGAGCCTGTGCCCCGCAACGGGAGAGACCCCAGCAGTGAGAGGCCCGCGTACCGCAAAAAAAAAAAAAAAAAAAAGAGCCTGGATTCCTCCTTTGATTACCAGGTTTGTTTTGCCAAATCTGGCTGACTTAATTGCTTCTCTCAAAGAAGCTATGGATTCTGTTAAAATCTTTTTCTTTTTTCTAGACTGAGGAGGCTCATTCTTTGATCCTACATGTGAGTAAGTGTAGTTACTAGAACTATAAAAAAAAAAGGGGGGGATATATTTGACTCTAAACACCACTTTGCAATCTTCTAAGGGCAAACGCTTTGGGACGGGGTAAGCCAGGGATGGGGTGATGCATTGTAATTTGGGACTCATGAGCTAAACTGGACAAAGGAACAGGTGTCTACAGCCCCAGAAGCACCTTTTTCATATTCAGACTCACATCACTATCTATTCTCCGCTCCCAAATCACTTGGTGAGCGTCTCTGGGTCTGTCCTTGGCTCTGCTCTGTGGCTTTGGAGGTCCAGTTTCTCTGATGAATGGGGAGATGATGGTCAGGGTCTAAAGCTATTCACATCCTCATCCCCATCACTGTGAGACTGATGCTTGGTGAGCACTTTCGTAGCAGAAAGCTTTTAGCTTTGTTTCTAGAATGCTCTTTGCTGCAAATATCTAAATGTGCTTCAAGCCCCCCTTTGGGAGAAGTTGATGACATGAGCAATTTGAAGTCATTAGTTTAATGAAAACTGGGTTGATCAATAGGGAAGAAAAAATGAAAACTACTTAACTTAAAAAAAAAAACTATATATATATATATATCTTGAAAAACATATATATGTTGAAAAATTATCTCCATAAAACTGTTTAAAACAAGAGACGATGAAAACTAAGAAGCAAAATGGAAAAATTAAGATGTAAGCTTAAGTAAAAATAATTCAACTGTATATACTATAATATGATTGTAACTACATAATATTATATATTTACATGGAAAATGACTGTAGAGAAAAATGGAAAAAAAAAAAAAAAAGAACATTTTATTCAACCTTCCTCAGAACAAAATAAACAAAAAAAAACTACTTGGTTGCTGAGTTTCCCTGGACTATGTATTATAGAAAAGCAGGAAGTTAAATGCCTAAATTTGACTTTTATTTGGGACAGGAGAGAAGTTTCATTCTGCAGCCCCTTCGTAAGAAGGACACTATTCTTATATTGTTTAGGTGACTCTCATATTCAGCAGATTTTTCTTTGAGGTCAGTTAAGAAACAAATGTTTGATCCAGAATTTTTATTTGGTACCAGACAGATTTTTCCACGGTCACCAGCTGTAGTGTAACAACAGTAATTAACATGTATGGCCTGTGCCTGGTACTATTCTAGTTCAACTTGTTTAATCCCCACACAACCTAATGAGGTAAATAGAACTGTTGTCATCCCCACCTTACAAATGTGAAAATTGTGGCTCACAACACGTTAGGGTATTGCCTACATAGTTAGTTAGTGGCAGAACTACATTCAAACCCCAGGCAGACTGGCTCCAGGGTCCATGGTCTAAACCAAGGGTCAGTGAACTTTTATTGTAAAGGACCCATACACATACTTTAGACTTTGCAGGCCTTATGGTTTCTGTGGCGACCACTCCACTCTGCAATTGTAGCAGAAAAGCGGCCATAGACAATACATTAAAAAATGAGTGTGTGTGTCAATAAAACTTTATTTGTAGACTTGGCATTTGAATTTCATGTAATTTTCATATGTCATGAAATATTATTCCCCTCTTGATTTTTTCCAATTATTTAAAAACGTAAAAAACATTCTTGCAGGCTGTACAAAAACAGGTGGTCGTCAGCTGGATTTGGCTTGAGGGCCATAGTTTGCCAACCCCTGCTCTACACTATGACTGCCACCCTTCAAAGTGCATGGGAAGGTGGGAGGGTGGGGTGCGGTGGGGGCGAGACGTGTCGGGAAGGGGGCCTCCAGGAGAAGGAGCGGGGAATGAAGGAGGCACCGATGTGGGACTTACCCACCAGAAGTCTGTTACATAAAGATTTGAGAGAAGCTTCTGGAAGAGAAGTCATTAGAAGAGAAGAACTTCAAGTAGCAAAGGTTGCCTTAGAAATCAGAGGATGGGGCACTTCTGAGAACAGTTGAGTATCTGTTTTGGGGAATTGTCTACTGGCCTAGCCCCTCTGAACTCTATTCTAAATGATGGAAACTATGAATAAAAAAAATAACTAAATCTCTGTAAGACAGTAGCACATAAACAACTGCTTTGGTACCCATTGAACAAGCAGACTTCTTAAGAGGGGAGGGAGGCAGGTTCATTGCGGCATATTCACAGTAGCCAAGACGTGAAAATGACCTAAGTGTCCATCGAGGGATGAATGGATAAAGAAGGTGTGGTATATACATACAATGGATTATTATTCATCCATGAGAAAAAAGGAAATCCTGCCATTTGCAAAAACATTGAGGACCTTGAGGGCACCATGCTAAGTAAAATAAGTCAGCCAGAAAGATAAATACTGTATGATCTACGAACTCATAGAAACAGAAAGTAGAATGGTGGTTGCCAGGAGCTGGTGGGATGGGGGGTAAGTGGGGGGTGGGTGGGGGAATGAGGAGATGTTGGTCAAAGGTTATAAACTTGCAGCTAGAAAATGAGTAAGTTCTGAAGATCTCATCTACGGGCATGATAACTATAGTTAACAATGCTATATTATACACTCGAAAGTCGCTAAGAGAGTAGATCTTAAATGTTTTCACCTAGACTAGGTAGAAAAGGGTATGGTAATTAATTATGTGATGTGATGAAGGTGTTAGCTATAGCTGTGGTGGTAATCATTTCACAGTATATAAGTATTGAATCAACATGTTGTATACCTTAAACTCATACAATATTATGTGTTAATTATATCTCAATTAAGCTTGAGGGGAAAAAGAGTGGAGGGAGATGTTCTCATAGCTGTCCTAGTGGAAATGACAGTGCCGCCTGGCTGAAGTCATGGTGCTAGAAGGACATGTGAAAACATGTGTGAAAAGATTTGCAAGGCCCTGTAGATACTGGTGACACCACCTGGCAAAGGTCAGAGGAGAAAATAAAAGAAAACTGGCCAGAGTATTGTAAGGACTGAGATACATTCTGGGGTTTTCCAGAAATACTTGAAGGGGGTCTTGTCAGGGAAGTGAGAGTGTTGAAACTATAGAACCAGCACGAGATAGGTAATCTTTTTTTTCAGCTTACTGAGATATAATTGACATGTAATTGTACATATAAGGTGTAAAATGTTAAGATTCGACTCACATATACATTGTGAAATGATTCCCACAATAAGATTAGTTAACACCTCCATCACTTCACGTGATTACCGTGTGTGTGTGTGTGTGTGTGTGTGTGTGTGTGTGTGTGTGTTAAAAACATTTAAGGTTTACTCTCAGCAACTTTCAAGTATATAACACATATAATACAGTATTGTTACCTGTAGTCACTATATTGTACATTAGATCTCCAGAACTTATTCATCTTATAACTGGAAGTTTGTGCCCTTTGACCAACTTCTCCCCATTTCCCACATCCCTCAGCTCCTGGCAACCACCATTCTACTCTCTGTTTCTGTGAGTTCTTTTTTTTTTTATGATTCCACATATGAGTGAGATCATATAGTGTTTGTCCTTCTCTGTCTGACATATTTCACTTAGCATAATGCCCTCAAGGCCCATTCATGTAGTCAGAAATGGCAGGATTTCCTTCTTTTTCATGGCTGAGTAATATTCCATTGTCTATATATACCACATTTTCTTTATCTATCCATCTGCTGATGGACGCTCAGGTAATTTCCACACTTTAGCTATGGTGTATAATGCTGTAATCAATACGTGCAGTGCACATATCTCTTCGCTATCCAGTTTTCATTTCCTGCAGATATACACATGGGTAATATTTTTAACTGCTTTTATGTTCATTAGCTCATTGAGATTGGGACAGCTATCTGCTGTCTTCTACTGGTCCGTGGCCTCAGAATTCATGTTTTAGAATGTCAAATCTTTTAATCCTCTTGGGAGAATCTGCATTTAGCATAGAGTTGTTGCCACGATAAAAGTGACTCAAGGTTTTAGGGATTGTTCATTTGGATGGTAAGATTTTTTTTTTTTTGTGGTACGCAGGCCTCTCACTGTTGTGGTCTCTCCCATTGCGGAGCACAGGCTCCGGACGCGCAGGCTCAGTGGCCATGGCTCACGGGCCCAGCCACTCCGCGGCATGTGGGATCTTCCCGGACCGGGGCACGAACCCGTGTCCCCTGCATCGGCAGGCGGACTCTCAATCACTGCGCCACCAGGGAAACCCGAATGGTAAGATTTTAAATTTGGATATTTTGAAAGTTATTCTTTGAATCAAGCAAATATGTGCTTGCAAAGCCCATGAATAATAGCTCAACAACAAACCTTTAATGTTAACTTGTAGGCAACATTATGGAAGTAGTTTTTCTTGTAGAGCCTTCAATCACAGGGTGTGGCTTCATCTCAGGATTCTTTTGCATGATATTTGGGCAATATTCCTGAAATCACTTCTTTCACAATAACAAGTTATCTTTAAATACTTTGCAGCAATCACCTGGCCTAGCTGGATCAGGACAGCGCCCTGGGGTTCCTTACTTACACAGTTTCTTAGTCATGTTACTGTGGCATACTGTTCTTATTTAAACAAGCCCTTCCCTCCATAAAATGATGCCTCAGGGTTTGTTTCTCAGAACGACTCATACCACATACGCAAAAAGTCTCTTAGGAGGAGAAATAAATTCACTTATGTTCTTTCTGGAGGCAAACTCCATTTAGAAATGATCTGAGTGTTAAAGTCTGTCCTTACTAACTTTGGGCTTGGCCCACACTTCAAGTGCCAAGAGAGAGCTTGGCCCTGGGAATTGTGTTTTGTTTTTTTAAAAATAAATGTATTTATTTTATTTTTGGCTGCGTTGGGTCTTCGTTGCTGCACGCGGGCTTTCTTTAGTTGCGGTGAGCAGGGGCTATGCTTCGTTGCAGTGCACGGGCTTCTCATTGCAGTAGCTTCTCTTGTTGCAGAGCACGGGCTCTAGGCACGCGGGCTTCAGTAGTTGTGGCACGTGGGCTCAGTAGTTGTGGCACGTGGGCTTAGTTGCTCCGCGGCATGTGGGATCTTCCGGACCAGGGATCGAACCCATGTCCCCTGCGTTGGCAGGTGGATTCTTAACCACTGCACCTCCAGGGAAGTCCGGAATTGTGTTTTGATTTCTCCTGTAATTTGCCAAAAAGACCTCACTTGACTTCCTATTTTTAAAATTGTCGTTGTAATTCATGGTCTGGGTACAAATGTTAGAATTCTTTGGAATGGTGTATTATTTGAAGATAGGAAAGTCTTGTTTACCTAGAATGTGAACAACAGGAAAATTTAAATGGCCATATATTTTACTTAATGTTCTGTAAGGCATCTGAAGTAGAAGTATACTGATAAAATGAATAGATCTGGAGTGAATCTAGTCAAGAGTAAAAGAAAAATGTAAATACTGTACACACAGTTAGGAATATGAAAGGATACAGGACCACAGATGTAGAAAAGCAAATTTATAAGAGACTATGCTGTATAGTTCTTAATGAATAAACTGTAAAAGTCACAATGAAAGACAGAATTCATTAGGAAAATGTAGGTGAACAAAATTGAGCCAAGAAGTAGAAAATCTGAGCTGACCAAACAGCATAGAAGGCATGGAAAATATGGTCCAAATATTACATCTAAAAAATGTGCCAGCTCTGGATATAAAGGCATATACTTCTGTATATTAAAAGAATAGATCAGTTGAATGTAATATTAACTATTCCATAGAAAAAGATGTAATGCTTCCTAATTTATTTTATGAAACAACCAAACCCTGGCAGAAAAACTCGTTAAAATGTAGAAGAAAAAATGTAAATGCAAATTTATATTTGCACAAAAACAGCTATAAATAGAGGTGCAAAATAAAATATTAGTGAATCTCATTATGTGCTCAATGAAAAGAACAATGCAGAATGACTTAAGTTTTATTCTGAAAGTAGAAGGGTGGTTCAGTAGTGGGAAATTTAGCAACAGAACTTATCTCATCAAAAGGTCTCGTGGTGGGGAGGGATAAATTGGGAGATTGGAATTGACATATATACACTACTGTATATAAAATAGATAACTAATAAGGACCTACTGTATAGAACAGGGAACTCTACTCAATACTCTGTAATGGCCTATATGGGAAAAGAATCTATTTATTTATTTTCTTCTATTTATTTATTTATTTTTTGAGGCATGCGAGCTCATCGTTGTGCTGCATGGGCTTCTCTCTAGCTGTGGCGTGCGGGTTTTCTCTCTCTAGTTTGGCACACGGGCTCCAGGGCACGTGGGCTCTCTACTGGAGGCATGTGAGCTCAGTAGTTGCGGCGCTTGGGCTTAGTTGCCCCACGGCATGTGGGATCTTAGTTCCCCGACTGGGAATTGAACCCACATCCCCTAGCATTGGAAGGCAGATTCTTTACCACTGGACCACCAGGGAAGTCCCTGAAAGAATCTGAAAAAGAGTAGATATATGTACATATATAACCAATGCACTTTGCTGTACACCTGAAACTAACACAACATTGTAAATCAACTATACTCCAATAAGAATTAAAAAACAAAAATATATAACCAATGCACTTTGCTGTACACCTGAAACTAACACAACATTGTAAATCAACTATACTCCAATAAGAATTAAAAAACAAAAAGGTCTCAGAGAAAAACCGAATGATCATTCGGATAGACGTGCAAAAGTATTCAATAAAATTAACATTCATTCTTGATCCAAACTCTTAGTCAACTAAGAATAGGATATACATCCTTAATTTGATGAAGAATATATATTGGAAACCAGCAGCTTGCATCACACTGAAGTGCAAATTGTCATGTAGTCCCATTCACCAGAAATAAGAAATTAAGTCCTCTAACACCATCACTAGATCAGTATTCAGTACTGCTGCGTCCAACGCAGGGAAATGTGAGACAGGAACTGAGGACACTAAATTGTCATTATTTGCTAGTAGCATTACTGGCTAAGGGAATCAACAGTGAATATTTTCAAATAAACCTGAATTTTATCATAACTCTTCTCTCTTGTTTTGATGTCCATGTGAGGGGACCTCATGGGCAAAAAAAAAAAAAAAAAAAATTAGCGCCATTTCATAAAATTTACTACTTGACTCTAACACACATGACATTTCAGTTTCTACAAAGTTTAATTTTCTCCTCAAACTTATCTGTCTTTTAACACAGAAGAGAATTTAGGTTTAAAGTGATTTCACTTGTTACAGAGAAGCTTAAATAGGTCAACTCAATTGCTGTTATTTTGTCACTAGTGTATGCTCTTGGAGGGAATGAGCCTTTCAGTGGGCTGCAGGACGTCACTGTGAATTCCTCCCCCAAAGCTGGTGTCACTGTTCCCCTAAAAGGCATTAGCAGGACCCTCAGAGCTCACCTCCCAGCCGGGTGTGAGCTGACAGCTCTGCCCTTGTGGTCGATCTTTCTTAATACCACCATTTGTGCTCTGACCACAGAATTATGGTTGCAAACGAGACTCCGAGGTGTGGTTGCACGAATATGTTTTGCACAGAGCCTGTGTTTGCCTTCAGTTGGCTCTGAGTGAGCGTCTTGCTGTGAGGGACTGAGTTAACTCTTAGAGGGTCTCTAAACTCTGTAATGCAAGGGAGCCCGGGACCATGTCACAGTTCAAGCCTGATGCAACCAAATAAAGTCAGATCTGTGGCTTCCTAGCTGGGCTAGAGAATGACCTGCCGTTAGTTGCAATGACAGCAGCATAGGAAATTACATACACCAAGATATTGTGACAGCAATGCAAATTGAATTGGAAAATATAATGATCATTGCTGCTGAATGACCCATGAGTGTATCCATCAAGCAATTTAAAAATGATTTCAGAATCATTGGTACTTTTCCTTTTGCCATGCTCAAAGTCTTTTCTTCAAACTTTCCTTCTAATAAATGTATATCCTATGGTATTCTGGAAAAGGGGGCTTGAACTTTTCTTAGGATTAAAGGAGACCACAGATGTAAAATATTCTTATTTCAATGCCCATAGGAAACAATACAGTCAAACTTAGAGAATGAATTAGACAGAGGGCAAAACTTCAAAATAAATTTTAAAAATTTCATGAAATCAGCCCATGGCAATTTGTGTCTGCATTAAAAATACTAGGGCTGGACTTCCCTGGTGGTGCAGTGGTTAAGAATCCGCCTGCCAACGCAGGGGACACGGATAATGATCATTGCTGCTGAATGACCCATGAGTGTATCCATCAAGCAATTTAAAAATGATTTCAGAATCATTGGTACTTTTCCTTTTGCCATGCTCAAAGTCTTTTCTTCAAACTTTCCTTCTAATAAATGTATATCCTATGGTATTCTGGAAAAGGGGGCTTGAACTTTTCTTAGGATTAAAGGAGACCACAGATGTAAAATATTCTTATTTCAATGCCCATAGGAAACAATACAGTCAAACTTAGAGAATGAATTAGACAGAGGGCAAAACTTCAAAATAAATTTTAAAAATTTCATGAAATCAGCCCATGGCAATTTGTGTCTGCATTAAAAATACTAGGGCTGGACTTCCCTGGTGGTGCAGTGGTTAAGAATCCGCCTGCCAACGCAGGGGACACGGGTTCGAGCCCTGGTCCGGGAAGATCCCACATGCCGCGGACCAACTAAGCTCGTGCGCCACAATTACTGAGCCTGTGCTCTAGATCCCGTGGGCCACAACTACTGAAGCCTGCGTGCTACAACTCCTGAAACCCGCACGCCTAGAGCCCGTGCTCTACAACAAGAGAAGCCTCCGCAATGAGAAGCCCCCGCACCGCAACGAAGAGTAGCCCTCGCTCGCCACAACTAGACAAAGCCTGCGTGCAGCAACAAAGACCCCAACGCAGCCAAAAATAAATACATTTATAAAAAAATAAATAAATAAAATAAAAATACTAGGGCTTCCCTGGTGGCGTAGTGGTTAAGAATCCGCTTGCTAGTGCCGGGGACACAGGTTCGAGCCCTGGTCCAGGAAGACCCCACATGCTGCAGAGCAACTAAGCCTGTGCGCCACAACTACCGAGCCCGTGCGCTTAGAGTCTGTGCGCCGCAACAAGAGAAGCCACCACAGTGAGAAGCCCCTGCACTGCAATGAAGACCCAATGCAGCCAAAAAAAA
Organism: Physeter macrocephalus; assembly: GCF_002837175.3. Classification (NCBI taxonomy): domain Eukaryota; kingdom Metazoa; phylum Chordata; class Mammalia; order Artiodactyla; family Physeteridae; genus Physeter; species Physeter macrocephalus. The sequence continues at coordinate 95,469,331 of NC_041222.1, read as the reverse complement.
ACTGCACAAAACAAAACCAAAAAAAACCAAAAATAGAAATAATTTACTTTGCTATGCTACTGAATAGCCTACTAAACCATAGAGGGATAACAAAAATTAAAAGATCAAGGGGGAAATGCTCCTATTTCTGGAAAAGAAAGCTGAAAATGAATGCTTAAAAAAAAAAAAAAAATCAGGGGGACATGTGGTCCCAGATAAATATGGTACTAGTGCCACCTGCTGTTTTAAGTATAAATTGCAGCTACCCAATAGCTGATCTGTTCTGAATATTCAGAATTTTTTAAAAACCTGCTCTCTCATGGCAAGAACAGGGGTTTTATGTTGCTTTCAATATTACCAGTTACCCAAATCTTACTAAGCTCTAAGAATACTGTGATAAGACACATAGACCCTCTCATTTATTTGTTGTAGTAACTCTACCAGGTAAGTAGTATTTTTATCCCCATTTATATAGGTGAACAAAATAGAGCTTGAGAGTCACTAAGTAACTTATCCAAGGTCAGGTACGTGGTGAATGGCAGAGCCAAAGTCAGAACTTAGACTATCTGAACAGAAGCTAACCTTAAGGTCGTTATTCTGCCTTTTTATCCTCTGTTGCTTTGTATTGGGAGCTCCCTTTTGGGAGATCTTTCAGAATATGTTTCCATCACTTCAGCCTTGGTTTACCAACTTCAAAAGGGTTCATACAGAGAAATGAATTATTATAAAACATGATTAGAGCAAAGAAGAGGGTCTTTTTCACTTTCATAAAAAATGCTTATCAAGTTTCAGACCTTTGTATGCCTTTGTGCAAATTTGCTGTATTTGCTGTCTGACACTCATAACTTGTACATTTTCAGAGGACCACAGTTTAGCTATAGGAAGATGGGTCAGATTTTCCCTGAAAGGAGCCCCTTAGACTGAGGATTCCACAACCATTGTACTTCTATCAGGAGGACAAGCATGGCTGTTGGTCCTTATTCTGTATATACGGCTTATTATTATCAAACCTTCTTTGGTTATTATATGCAGATGCTAAGAACACTTAGCACTATCTTCTAACAAATTCCAGAGTTTGTGGCTAAATATAATGTATTTTGTGTCCAAGTTTTAAAAACGTAAAGCAGAGAGGGATGAAGCAAATGGAAAAGTATAGCAGTAGATGGAGTCCAGTAAGCAGAGGGGAAAAGTGGAGGGAGACACCAGCAGGGTAGCAAATCCAGTGAGAGGAAAGAAGCTAAATCAGAAGACTGTACCGGGAGCCAGTTACTGGAAGAGTAGAAGTTGGAGATCCAGTGCCAGCACATACCCACAAGCAGCACAAACAGCTGGAGTGATGCAGAGTCCAGGCTGATTAGAGGCAGGCACTGGGGATGCCATGACAGTGTGTGTTGTTTCTTAGGAGAACATCTGTGAAACCAGATACTATTAGGGTTCTCCTTAAAAAAAAAACAAACTCCCCTATAATTCTGAATATATAAACTTTTCAAAATAGATAAAATAGTAAAACATCTATTTTTAATGTTTATTACATTTTTTCTTTTCCATTAGAGTTTATTACAAGATACTGAATATAGTGCCCTGTGCTGTACAGTAGGACCTTGCTGTTTATCTAATTTATCCCTTCCCCTCTCCTTTCCCGTTAGGTAATCAAAAGTTTGTTTTCTACGTCTGTGAGTCTGTTTCTGTTTTGTAAATAACTTCATTAATATTTATTACATTTTAACTCACACACTTAAAATCACATTATCTAAAAATATATTAACTAGAAATATTGCTTTTATCCATTTCCACTTTACCTGAAACAGTATTCAAACTCTACATCAATGTCTCTGGTACTACTAGAGCCACTTTGGAATACAATTCGTCATAAAATTCAGCGGTAAAGAATTGAATAAAGATTTATCCACTGTCTGTGTGAGAAGGACTGAGCTAGCTATGTACTGTGAGTAACCAAGGATCTGCGTCAACCCACCTCCTCGCCTCTGCCGATTTGGCACTCTGGCAGCATTTAATTCAATCCACCCGTAAAGAGTTGAAAACCTCAGTAGCTCAGTTCCAATCTGATCAAGCGTGGTGTACCCAAAAGCTATGGCTTAGTTACTTAGTTACAATTTAGATTGGCATCTCAAAGCTGTGTAACTGATTCCTGGGCCAGCATCTTAACTTTTCTTTCACCCGGAGAATTTTGCTTCTTGTGTGTGTGTGTGTGTGTGTGTGTGTGTGTGTGTGTGTGTGTGTGTAAAAACACATAAAATGTACAGACTCACAGATATAGAGGACAAACTAGTGGTTACCAGTAGGGAGAGGAAAGCAGGGGGAGGGGCAAGATGGGGGTAAGCCATTAAGAGGTACAAACTACTCTGTATGAAAGAAATAAGCTACAAGGATGTATTGCGCAGCACAGAGAATATAGCCAATATTTTATAATAACTTTATTTATTTATTTATTATTATTATTTTTTTTTTTTGCGGTACGTGGGCCTCTTACCGCTGTGGCCTCTCCCGTTGCGGAGCACAGGCTCCGGACGCGCAGGCTCAGCGGCCATGGCTCACGGGCCCAGCCGCTCCGCGGCATGTGGGATCTTCCCGGACCGGGGCACGAACCCGTGTCCCCTGCCTCGGCAGGTGGACTCGCAACCACTGCGCCACCAGGGAAGCCCTATAATAACTTTAAATGGAGTATAATCTAAAAAATTTTGAATCACTATGTTGTACAACTGAAACTAATATAACATTGTACATCAACTGTATCTCAGTTAAAAAAACACACACATGAAATTTACCATCTTAATCATTTAAAAAGTCCAGTTCAGTCTCATGAAGTTTTTTTAGGCTGTTGTGCAACAAATCTCTTGAACTTTCTCATCTTGCAAAACTGAAACTGTATACCCGTTAAAACAAATTCCTCCTCCCTCCTCCATCCAGCCCTTGGTAACCACCTTTCTACTTTCTGTTTCTGTGGTTTTGACTACTTTACATATGTCCTAAGAGTGGAATCACACAGTGTTAGTCTTTCTGTGTCCCAGCAGTCTAGGGAGTGTTGATGGAAACCGAGGCAGAAGCTCAATGTCTCAGGAAACAGAGCACGTGGGAGAATTCTAGGCTTCCATGCTTCACTGCCTGTAAATCTCACTTAGAAAAAATAATGTACCTTTCATCATGCCCTCTTTGGTTTATAGAAAGGCAATCTTGTAACAAAGGGCTAGGTCTTTTCTTCAATGATCCAACTATGTTACGTAGCTCAGATCTCCAGTGTCCTTGTATATATATCTCTCAGAGGTTTCTGTGAGTCACCACCATCTACTTCCAGCCCGGAGACATATGTGCTTTGTCAAATTCCGCGGAAGGAGACATGCTGGAGGGGAAGAAAGAGCATAGATTCTGAAGTCTAGACCTTAAGGACACTAATTTTAGTCCATTGCTTTTAAACTTGGGTAAATCATTTAAATTCTTTAAATTTCAGCTCTCTTGGCAAATGAGGATGGTAATACAAACTACATTTTTTTTGGTGAGGATTTAAGGAGCGCAATTGTAACAATTTTAAAAAGTGTTATATAAACATTGACTACTTTTGTTTTAATATCAGTATAATAGCATTTCTTGCCAATTTCTGTTTCAGCTTGTTGTCTATCAGCTGCTTCTTTTCTCTTTCTAACTCTGAGGAGAGCAAGTTTCTTTATCAGATCCCCTTCAGAGTTCTGAAAAGTAAATTCTCTCTTCTCCATAATGGAAAAAAATGCCTGCGTCCTCCTCGGGGTTTACAGTTACTCTGAATACAGAAATAGTTACTCAAGATTTATCAACTAATGAAAACGTTTGTGGGTGTGTCAGAGATTGCTACTTTTTCCTTGATGTCCATTCTCCATAATCCTTTAATAACAGAACTTCCAATTTTTAGCTGGACGCGTAGCAGTCTAGAATAAAGATGAATATTTCTCAGCCTCCATTGTGGCTAGCTATGGTTAGGTGTTGAGTTCTGGCCAATTGAAATTGTATCAACCTACACATTTTTTAAGCAAAAAAGTTAATACGGGCAATTAACCTTTCTCAAAGCAATTGGGGGAGGGGATCGTAGGAGGCAGCCATAATGAACTGCCGAGTTCCAAAACACGTTGTCATTGCTTCAGTCCATCTGGTAGCATGAAGGAGAAGCCAAGCAATGGTCCTGGTCCCCTGATGATTATGGAGTTATCAAATCGTACCCTTTGAGGCATGGTTTATGGACAAGTGAAGTAAAGTTCTTTCTTGTTTATGTCACTGTTGCTTTGGATTTTCTGTCACTCAGAATGGAACCAACTCCCAACTGGTTCAGGCTGATCGTGATCATAATTATTACTCACTTAGTTTTTTTTTTTTTTTTTTTTTTTGCGGTACCTGGGCCTCTCACTATTGTGGCCTCTTCCGTTGCAGAGCACAGGCTCCGGACGCGCAGACCCAGCGGCCATGGCTCACGGGCCCAGCCGCTCCGCGGCATGTGGGATCCTCCCAGACCGGGGCACGAACCCGTGTCCCCTGCATCGGCAGGCAGACTCTCAACCACTGCACCACCAGGGAAGCCCTCACTTAGTATTTTTGCACATAGTACTACTTTAAAAAATCCACACCACACATGGTGATCTGTGCCTAGCACATCCTAAAACATAGAAAGGGTTCATATGTTAATGTGGTAGAGACAGCTGGCTTAACTAAGAAGCAGAAATCACTTGAATATTTAAACAGAGCTGCCAATCCCAGGTACTGGTTACACGGGGAATGGAAGAGCCCAACAGAGGAAGGACAATCAGCTAACCTAGAGATTATCAACAGCTGCTACCCCCGCTGGGTTAAAAGGACTGAGGAAGGTGGTGGTACAGACTGTATTATTGTTTCCATTTTTATTCACTGCTCTCCCAGGAAGAGGGCCATCCATCCACCCTGCCTCGTTGATATGTGATTTGCTTTGGCTAATAAACGTGAGCAGAAGTCACATAGACGTCCAGGATGAATCACATGATACACGAGTAAGAAGACAGGCACGCGTGAGGTTTCTAACAGGTAGGCAGCTTGGTAAAGGAGGAAACCCTGGGCTTGGAGTCAGGACATCTGCTTTCAATTCCTGGCTCTGCCACTTACTATCTAATAGGCCTTGGGCCAGTCACTGAGCTTTACTCAATGTCAGTTTCTTCACTGGAGGAATGGGCTCACTCATGGGTTTATAATGATCTCTCAGCGTCCTTTCATCTTGCTGTAATATACCCTGGATCAACCATACATGAACAATTCCTTAAAGGAGAACTTCTTGTCCCTAGATGGAGTACTTTTCTTTCCTGTACGTGTCACCTCGACTAAACATTCTTCTTGTCCTGGTACTTACTTACCAAGTGGGATTTTTTTTTACTCCTAAGAATGAATATTTCTTCCATGAACTAAAGCAGTGCAAAGTCTACTCATTCCAGTATTTAATAGAACCATTCCATTAGCTGGAAACAAGAGTGTCGGTTTCAGGAGTGACTTAGCAGGTGCAGGAAAAGCATCAACACTTAAGGGCCTTGGAGAAACGCAGATCCTTTCAAGTGGTGTTAAGTGTTTTGATGGAGAAATTTTCAAAATGCAGCTGTAATGCACACTTTAAGTCCCTGGCCCCCACTCTAACCACATTTCAAAGTTGCCAGTTGGGCTTGTCACCTGCCCTGTCACCACCTTCTTTTCCTGTTCTTCAGTGGGAGAAAGATCTTATTTCACTTGAGTTCTACCAACAGGATTTCCTGAACTAGGATGACCAAGGCCATCTCTGGGAGTTTTAAATCTTACACGGCGTTGTGATAAAAGTTGGGGTTGGTGGGACTTCCCTGGCTCTCCAGTGGTTAGGACTCCGCAATTTCCCTGCCAAAGGCCTGGGTTCAATCCCTGGCCGGGGAACTAAGATCCCATAAGCCATGCGGCAAGGCCAAAAAAAGAAAACTGTGCAAAAACAATGGGGGTTGGGGGTTGGGAGTCCAAACAAATGGCCATGAGCAGGGCAGGTGCGGGGGGCATCCCTCCATCACCCTCTAACAGGGCCTAGCTTTGTCCTTATGCATATGGCCCTAGGCTTGTTCTCCGTGCTAGCCTTCCGGGTCAGCGGTAGGTGGGTAGGATGGCAGAAAGCTTCTTCCAGGTTGAGTGTTTCGGGGCAGAGCAGTGTCTGATAATCCAGTATTTGGGCTTCCATGAAAATAGATCTTCCACAGTTTTCCTGGCCTAGCTAAGCGTCCCAAACTAATACATACAAAATGAGAACATGGCCTTCCCTACCTTCCGCAAGGAAAAGGGGTGGGACTTGATTCCATTTCTCACATTTTCTCCACTGACAGCCTTATATGTGATTGTTTCCATCTCTTTTAATTTTTAAAAGTAGTACAGTAAGTCCCCTACATACAAACGAGTTCCGTTCCGAGAGCACGTTCGTTAAGTCCAGTTTGTTTGTAAGTCCAACAAAGTTAGCCTAGGTACCCAACTAACACAATCGGCTGTATAGTACTGTACTGTAATAGGTTTATAATACTCTTCACACAAATAATACTTAGAAAAACACACAGAAAAAATAAAGAAAACATATTTAATCTTACAGTGCAGTACCTTGGAAAGCACAGTAGTACAGTACAACAGGTGGCATACAGGGGCTGGCATCGAGCAAACAGGCAAGAAGAGTTACTGACTGGAGGAGGAAAAGCAGGTGGGAGATGGTAGAGATGAAGGATCATCAGCAATAGGAGACGGAGGGCAGGCTGCAATGTCACTCACTCCTGACGTGGATGGCGCAGGTTCTGGTTCCTTGCTGGATTCAATTCTACCCACCCTCTTGAAAAAACGATCTAGTGATGTCTGGGTAGCAGCTCTTTCCTTCTCATCATAGATGACATGGTAGCACCGGATTGCATTCTGCATGGCTGCTGCTACCTTCGTGTACCGTTCAATGTTTGTGGTACACATTCTAAGTCCTGTGCCTTAAAAACCAGCAGTGCCTCCTCAAATAAAGAAAATCCCCTGCCATTTCCTGCATTGGGAATCTCTTCAGTTCTTCAGTTACTTCTTCTTCCTCTTGTCTCTCTTTGTCCTTTCTCTGGGCCTCCACTTCCATCAGGTCTTCATTAGTAAGCGCCTCATGTTCCACAGCAAGGAGTTCAATGGAGTCGTCCTCTTGCAGATCGAGCTTGAAATAAAGATACTGTACTACTGTACTCTATACAGTACTGTACAGGAAAGTACACAAAAGCACAGCCAGTCGTAGGGGATGCACGCATGTGACAATGTACGCCAAACACGTAAACTAACTTACGTGATTGGACATGTGAATGTAAGTTCGCAACCTGAAGGTTCGTATGTAGGGGACTTACTGTACAAGTAATGCATGCATCGTGTATTCATTTCCTGTAGATGCTGCAACAAATTACCGCAAATTTTGTGACTTAAGACAACACATCTCTATTATCTTCCAGTTCTGCAGGTCAGAAGTTCTAAATGAGTCTTAATGGTTAAATCAAGGTATTGGGAAAACTGTGTTCCTTCTGGAGCTGTAGGGGAGAATCCTTTTCCCTGCATTTCCCAGCTTCTAGAAGCCACCTGCATTCCTTGGCTCCTGGCCCCTTCCCCCATCTTCAAAGTGTATCACTTCAACCTGTGCTTCCATGGTCCTATCTCCTCTCTGCCTCTTACCCTCTGCCTCCCTCTTATAAGGACCCTTGTGATTACATTGTGCTCATCCTGATTAAGGAGGATAATCGCCCCATCTCAAGAGCCTTAACTTAAACATATCTGCAAAGTCACTTTGGCCATTAAGGTCACCACTCACAGTTTCCAAGGATTAGGAAATGAACATTTTGAGGATCATTGTTCTACCTAAGACACATAATAAAAAAAAAAAATAGTAAAAATAAAAAGTAAAATAACCCCCCCAGATAATTTTAACTGTTCCTATTATTACTTCATCTGCTTGTTTGCTACCAAACTCTAAATAACATGCTTATATGTTTCTATTTTTTGATTTATCAACTTTAAAAATGTCTATTGACTCCCGGAATTTAACACTCTCACCTCCCTTCTCTTGCCTCTCAACACTCCCTCACTCCTCCAATTTAGTTATATATTAACTGACTTTGACTTTTATTTTAAAATCTATTTATTTTTGGTTGCATTGGGTCTTCGTTGCTGTGCAGTGTGTGGGCTTCTCACTGCGGTGGCTTCTCTTGTTGCGGAGCACGGGCTCTAGGTGCTCGGGCTTAAGTAGTTGTGGCGCATGGGCTTACTTGCTCCGCGGCATGTGGGATCTTCCTGGACCAGGGCTCGAACCCGTGTCCCCTGCATTGGCAGGCGGATTCTTAACCACTGCACCACCAGGGAAGCCCCTGACTTTGACTTTTAACACTGTTTACTTATTGCCCATATAGAAGATGCAACAGTTGCTGTCTGTACCTATGCTTTCCTCCATTTTCCCTCCTACTCCTTTATGCTGGGTTTGTCAGTGATATCATTAGTTTTCGTTGTCAAGGATTATTTTTCTGAAATTATAATTAAGTCTTCCTTATGCATTGTCTGTAGATTAATTCTAACATTGAACATTAATAGCAATTCCAATGTAATGATTATGAAGGTATTAATCACTGAAGAATGAAATAGGGTGATTGGACCTATAGAAAAGGAAAGGCAGTCCTACATCCTTGAACCTGGACCTCTTGAAGGAAAGGATTCCAAGCAACAAGGTTAAGGGAATCCTTTTTTCCCCAATGAATACTCAAAATTGGTGCATTTTTTTTTTTTTTTTTTTTGCGGTACGCGGGCCTCTCAGTGCCGTGGCCTCTCCCGCTGCGGAGCACAGGCTCCGGACGCGCAGGCTCAGCGGCCATGGCTCACGGGCCCAGCCGCTCCGCGGCACGCAGGATCTTCCCGGACCGGGGCACGAACTCGTGTCCCCTGCATCGGCAGGCGGACTCTCAACCACTGTGCCACCAGGGAAGCCCAGGTGCATGTTTTAATTTGCCTCCCATTCTAGCCTACATCTGTCCTATTCCCCTCCCAGGATAAAAACTCGTATTATTTTCTTATGTATTCTTCTACAGATTCTCTATCAATACTAATAATGTAATTTTATCTCCTTTTCTTACACAAAAGGCAGCATACAAACACTATTCTGCACTGTTACAGGGTGAATTGTGTCCCCCCAAAAGATATGTTGAAGCCCTAACCCCCAGTACCTATGAATGGGACCTTATTTGGACATAGGGTGTTGGAAGATGTAATCAAGTTAAGATGAGGTCATTAGGGTGGACCCTACTCCAATATGACTGGTGTCCTTATAGAAAGAGGGAAATTTGAACACAGACACATAGAGAGAAGGTCATGTGATAACAGAAGCAGAGACTGAAATGAAGCAGCTGCAAGCCAAGGAATGCCAAGGATTCTGGCCACCAACAGAAGTTAGAAGAGGCAAGGAAGGATCGTCTCCTTGGGGCTTTAGAAGGAGCATGGCCCCGCCATCTTGATTTTGGACTTCTAGCCTCCAAAACTGTCAGACAATACATTTCTGTTGTTATAAGCTACCTAGTTTGTGGTACTTTGGCATGGTAACCCCAGTGAACTAATACATGCACCTTGCTTTTTTTTTTCACTTAACATATCAGAGATTTTCTGAAGCAGTACATAGCAACTTTTGTGAAAAATGCCACACAATATTCCATTATAAGTTACCATAAGTTATTTACCATACTCTACTGATGGACACGTGAGTTATTTTCAGTCTTTTGCTATTACAAACAATCTTGCAATGAATAATTTTGTACGTATGTAATTTCATAAGAGTGTAAGGAATTCCCTGGCAGTCCAGTGGTTTGGATTCGGAGCTTTCACTCTGGGCGGGGTTTGATCCCTGGGCGGGAAACTAAGATCCCGCAAGCCACGCAGCCAAAAAAAAAAAAAAATGTAGTTATATCTGTAGGGTAAATTTCCAGAAGTGGAAGTGCTGAGGCAAAGGGTGAATACATTTATAATTGTGATATTTCTGATTGATGATCATGAGAGTTGAATCTGTTTGCGTTTCCACCAGCAATTTGTGAACATACTGGTTTCCCACATTCTTGCCAAAAGAATGTGCTGTCAAACATGGATTTTTGTTAGTCATAGGTTGAACATGGCATTCAGTATAGTTTAAATTCATATCTCCTTTATTATAAGTGAGATTAAACATATTTTTATGGGTTAAGAGCCACTCATATTTCTATAAACTATCTAATTATGTCCATTTTTCTATTGGACTATTAGCTTTTACTTACTGAATTCTATGTTCTTTTACCTTTTTTCCTGTGGAAAAAGTTTCTATTTTTTCCCCCAAATGCCCATTTTTCTTTTGACTTTTATATTTTTAATTGAAGAGTTTAAAATATTTATGTAGTCAATTTATCAATCTTTTCTTTTATGGCTTCTGAATTTTGGGTTTTCCTCAGGAAAAAAATCTTCCCTGTTCTAAAGTTTTAAAAGAATTTACCCATGTTTTCTTTTATATTTTTATTTGATCCATTATTTAAATTCCAAATGGATCAAATATTCCAAATATTTGATCCATTTGGAATTTAATCTGGTGTACAGTGTGAGCTTTTTGTACAACTTTTCCCTTTCCAAATCTCTTCTTAGTTGTCTGAATACCATTTACTGATATGAGATTTACCTTTATCACATACTAAATTCCCATATATATTTTGGTTAATGTCTGGACTTTCTATTCTGTTCTGTTTATTCATTCATGTCTCAATACCAAAATATTTTAATTTTTGTGATTTCAATAATATGTTGTAATATTTAGTAGGACAATTCAATGTTCATTTTCTTTTTTAATTTCAAAAATGTCCTGGCTCTTGCTTTTTTTTTTTTTTCTTTTTTGGCCACACAAAGCAGCTTGCAGGATGTGGGAACTTAATTCCCCTGGCTCTTGCTTTCTTATTTACATATATAGAGTTGAGAAGCTGCTTCTCCCAGAGGTCTAATATACATAAATAGATGTTTTCATTTTTATTCACTACATTCTCTTTCTTTAGGACTTAGACATTTTAATGTACTCCTTCTCTTTGATGATAAGGTTTCATCACAGACCCAAACTTACACACCTCTCTTTTTTCCCTGTGATGAGTGTATCCTAAGAGACTCCTTGGACTCTGACATGACCCACTTCTGCCAGGGACCCTGCATCCTCCAGTCCGAATTCTATGATTGTCTCGGTTCCGGCTTGAGCTGGACCTTGGTGACATATTCATTCACGCTTTCAGTATTTGTTAGCACCTTCTCAAATATCCAGGAATAATATGAATTAAATAAGAAATGAATAGCCCTATAAGAAGAAGATTATGAAACTTTTCAGAAGGAAATATTACAGTAATTAAAACTATGTGACACTAGTGAAGACTAATGGAATAAAATATGAGACCTAGAAAAAGACCAACTATATATGAGAACTTGGTTTTATGATAAGATGACATTTCAAATCAGATGAGGAAATATAAAGTATTCCAAAACGGTAGTATTGGGATACAGGCTGAGCCATTTCAACAAAAGCACCAGAAATACAGTTGCTACTCCATGTGTGGTCCACACACTGTGGTCCATGATGAGGTAGGTTCTGAAACTGTGTAAGCGTTTAGAAACTTTCACAGAAATTTGACCTTGCTGTCACCTGCAAGTACCTGATGGTCTCACTCCGCAGAGTGTATTGCAGTGTGGATGCTGAGAACACGGGTGTGGTGAAGGTCATGTGACATCTTTGGCGTACTAGTCTTGGGCAGTAGCAACCTATTACAGCGTGTGATACTTTAATTTCAGTTTGAGAAAATGTCATGATTTAAAAACTTTTCAAAACATTCGTAATTATTGATAGTTATAATACTATTTAAATAATTCATAATTATTTTATTTCTTAACCAAGCCTGTGTGTGTGTGTGTGTGTGTGTGTGTGTGTGTGTGTGTGTTAAAAGGAACTTTCTTGGGTGTCGGGGGTTCAGATGAGGTCCATGAGGATGTCATCCTCCATGACGCTGGGCTGCAGGCCTGGCTGGGGGACCGGGCCCCGGGGAACCCTGCTGAGCAGCCTCTGACCTGGCAGTGGAGCCCTGGGGGGAAGGTGGGCAGGCCAGGACTGGGCGGGAGGCAGGTGCAGGAGCAGGGGCCCCTGGTGGCTGGAGGGGGTGGACAGAGGTCTGAGGCGGGGGGGACCCCAGTCTAGGGCGGTGGCGGGTTGAAGAGGAGGCTCCGCAGTTGGGGGTTGGCCCCGGGGTTCTGGGGCCGATGGGTGGGTCCGGGAGGGGGCGGGTGGGGGACGCTCCAGGAGGGCCTTGTGGGGCGCCCGGGCAGCACCCCGGGGCTGGGGCTGCCCCGGGGCTGCAGAGGCCCCCACGGTCCCCTGAGGCTGGAGCTGCTTGTGGTTGCTAATGACCTGCCGGGTGCCGTTGACAAAGCGTCTCTGGTCTTAGGGGATGCGGCCCGTGAAGGCCTTCCTGAATGAGCACACACACCTCGCAGGGGCCGCGTGGGGAAGTGCACACAGCCAGCGGAGCCGTCGCCCAGGATGTGGTAGCGACCTCTGAGCGAGTCCAGGTCCTTGTCGCTGAAGTGGAGGCGGACCATCCCTGAGTTCCAGGGCAAAGGGCACAGGGTGCTCAGCAGCCGCTGGGGGATGAGCTGCGTGATCAGCGCTGTGCTCTTTTCAGGCTCTCGCCGTGATTCAGGTAGACCTGAGAAGGCAGTGACCGAGTCAGCTTGGTGTTGGCACCACAGAGGCCGGTTTGGGCCTCTCCTGCCACCCGAGGACCCCGCTGCAGGCCAGGAGTTTGTTGGAGACTGACTGCTGCCCGCCGAGGGCCAGGGCCCCGAGCTGGGCGGGAGAACAGAGCCCGCCCTGAACAGTGCCCCCCGGGCTGCGCGGTGGGGGGCCAGGACCGGGCCAGGGGCCACAGTGGAGACCAGGCTGGGCTGGGAAGCGGGGAGGCGGCTTGGGGGCACCGGGGGGGCCTGGGCCTGGCTGTAGCGGGGGGGGACCCACTCCTGGAGCGGCTTGCTGAAGAGGGTTGATGGGCTCAGCGAGGGCCCAGCCCAGCCTTCTGGTTCTTGGCGGCCTCCACTGTGCTCTGGGCAGCCACCTGAGCTGCACTCAGGGGACCTGGTACTGCGGGGGGACAGGGGGCAGAGGCTGCTGGGGGGCTGCCCCGAGCGGGGCGTCCGAGGGAGGACCTAGAGGCAGGGGCACGGGCGGCTTTGGCTGGAGGGGCCCTGGGGCCGAGCCACCCCCAGCAGGCAGCACAAGCCCCGGCACCGGCACCGTGTGCCTTGCGTCCTGGCTCACGCCTGTGCGTGGCTGCAGTGGCTCCAGCCTGGCGGGAGGAGCCGCCTTCTCGAGCAGAAGCTGCGGGGCAGGCAGCTCCCAAGGCAACACGATGGCGAAGTAGATTCCTCACTCCCCAGCCTTCTGCACGAGGGTCTGTGTCGTGCACCCAGAGTACGTGGTGCTCTCGACAGCAGGCAGCAGGTAGGCGGGCGAGTTACAGATAAGGAGGCAGAGTCGGAGCGCCTGGCCAATCTGCTCCGGCATCTTCTTGAAGTCATGGAACAGCTGCAGGGCACTGCTGAGGCCTTCAGCGATGAGGCTGCAGCTCTGGCCCGCGACCCCCACCCCATGAACTTCATGCCGTCGAGCCAGATGACAAACCCATAGGCGCTGCTGGTGGGAGCGTGATATTGTACGTAGGACTGGGGAGCGCGGTCCACGGTGTTGAACGCCACGAGGCTGTACTGGGTCTCCCCGCGGTCTCCCCCGGAGTCTGTCTCGGCAGCAGGGCCACCATTAAAATTCTTGATGGCCAGGAGCAGGGAGTGCTTGCGGAGGCCCTCGAAGTAGGGCCCCAGGTTGGCTGTGCCCTCGATCACACACACCACGTCAGCTACGAGGCCCCCGGCCCAGCCGCCAAGCCTGTTTTAAATTCATAGTTTAACATTATTAGCCCAATGAAATACATTCTTATTACTTATTTTCTATCTTTCAAAAAATAGTAATGTCAGACCTATAGAAAGTTATGAGTAGCGCAAAGCATTCCTGTGTACTTTTCATGCAGATTTCCCAGTGGTTAACATTCTGTCACATTTGTACTATCATTTTCTTTTTCTCTTTATGTACATACATGGCAGGTGATAGCTTCCAAAAATGGACAGAGCAGTCTGTCACTGTTCCATATGCTCTTTTAGAACCTTGCACTCCTCATCAGGAAGCGTGGTCTACATCCCCTCTTCTTGAACCTGAATGGGTGTGTGTCTGCAGCAACCGAGAGAGTATGGCCCAAGTGAGGTTATGTGACTTCTCAGATTAGGTCATAAAAGGGATATACCTTCTGCCTGGTTATCTGTCTTGAGACACCCTAAGAACCCAGATGTCATTATGTGAGGAAGCCCAGCCTATGCGGTTAGGCCACATATAGGTTTTCTAGTCAGCAGTATCAGCATCAGTTTAGCCAACAAGCAGCATCAACCCCCAGACAATACAGTGATGATTTAGCCCCCAGGCTCCACGTCTTCCAGCTGAGGTCCCAGACATCACCAAGCAGAGACAAGCCTCCCATGCTGTGGGCTGAATTCCTAACCCATAGAATCCATGAGCATAATTACTGGTTGTCCTATGCCACTAAATTTTGGGGTAATTAGCTACTCAGCATAATAACCAGAACAGTAATAATCTTTTTTTTTCTGAGTCATTCGTTAGAGAATAAATTACAGACATGATACCGTTACCTCTTAATGTTTCCTAAAAGCAAGGGCAGTTTCCTGCATAACCACAGGGCAGCCATCAATCAGGAAATTAACATCCACAGATCCCATTCAAATGTCACTCACTGATTGTCCCAGCGATGTCACATACAGGAGGCTTCTCTGGTGGTCCAGTGGTTAAGGGTCCACCTTCCAATGCAGGGGACGCGGGTTTGATTCCTGGTTGGGGAGCTAAGATCCCACTTGCCGTGGGGCAACTAAGCCCGCATGCC
The DNA here is from genome assembly GCF_002837175.3 of Physeter macrocephalus. Classification (NCBI taxonomy): domain Eukaryota; kingdom Metazoa; phylum Chordata; class Mammalia; order Artiodactyla; family Physeteridae; genus Physeter; species Physeter macrocephalus. The sequence goes on along the minus strand of NC_041222.1, from coordinate 95,454,329 downwards.
GCAACTAAGACTGGACGCAGCCAAATAAATAGGTTTTAAAAAAAACCAAAAACGATGTCCTGTACAGGTTCAGGATCTAATCCAAAATCACATGTTGCTTTTAGTTGTGTTATCTTTTTAGTCTCTTTCAATCTGGAACCATTCCTCTGTCTTCCTTTGGCTTTTCTGGTCTTGACAATTTTGAAAAGTAGAGGCAACTTACTTTGTAAATATCCCTTAATTTTGATTTGTCTGCTGTTTCCTCATGATTACATTCAGATGATATAATATTTTCAGGAATATAACAGAAGTGATTCTGTGTTCTTCTTTGTGCTTGATAAGTAGGAAGCACACAACTTTAATATTTTTCACTTGGTTAAAATCATGTCTTCCTTATTTCTTTCTTGTAGCATTAATAAATATTTTGTACTTAGTATTTTATATACATTTCCTGTTCTTCATCAAAATTTCTCCCACTAGTTTTAGTATCTGTTAGCAATTCTTTGCTTTAATCAGTTATTACTATACTGCTTGCTAAATGTAGATTTTCTAATTCCATTATTCCTTCTACATTTATTAGTTGACATTCTCTTGTAAGGTGTTTTCCTTTCTTATATATGTATGTATGTATGTCTTATGTATGTCTCATGATTTCTGTTTTACATAATGCATTATTGTCTGTTACTGAATCATTTTTTTTTTTTAATGTTCAGATTGTCCCAGACTGGGTCAATGAGATATGTTTCCTTCATTCTTTCTCACCAGCAGTGTGCTAGAGTTCTAGTTGCCAAGTGTCAGTGGTATTGTTAATCTTTTTAATTTGTAGCCATTCTAATGTGTATATGGCTGTATTTCACTGTGGTTTTAGTTTGCATTTCTCTGATGACTGATGATGTTGAGCATATTTTCATGTGTTTATCAGCCATTTGCATATCTGCTCAAGTCTTTTTTTAATGGGGTTATTTGTCTTTTTATTATCGAGTTGTAAGAGTTCTTTGTGTATTCTGATACAATCCCTTTGTCAGCTATGTATTGTAAATGTTTTCTCCCATTCCTCAGCTTGACTTTCCACTGTCTTCATGATGTCTATCATAAAGAAATACGTTTTTTTATGGTTTATGTTTTTTGTGTCCTAAAACAACATTGCCTACCTGAAGGTTTGAAAGATTGTCTACTTATGTTCTCTTCTAAAAGCTTTGCAATTTTTGTTTTTTCATTTAGATTTATGATACACTTCTAATTTTTGTGATGTGTGAGGTAAGGATTAATGTTCAGTTTTTTTTTTTTTTTTTTTAATGTTCAGTTTTTAAAAATTCAGATATCTGGCCATTCCATCACTATATGTAGAAAAGACTTTCCCTTCTCTGTTGAATTACCTTGGCATGTTTGTGGAAAATAAACTTACCATAGATAAATGGTTCTACTTCTGGAGTCACTTTCCTGTTCCAGTCATCTTTACGTGGATTCTTTTACCAAAACCAGGTTGTCTTAATTATTGTAGCTTTATAGTAAACCATGAAATCAGCTAGTTTTCTCCGACTTCACTCTTTTTAAAAATGACTTTTGCTGTTCTAGGTCCATAGGAATTTCCATTACAAGTTTTACAATTAGCTTGTCAATTTCACCCAAAGTGCCTGCAGGAATTTTGATCAGAATTGCATTGAATCTATAAATCAACATGGGGAGAATTAACAATATTGAGTTTTCCAATCCAAAAACATATTATATTGCACCATTTATTTAGGTCTTCTTTAATTTCTTAGAGCAATATTCTATTCTTTTCAGTGAAGAAGTGTTGCATGTCTTTTGTTATGTTTAATGTGCCTAGTTTTATAACATGTCTGTGTTATTATATTTTTTGAAATATAATTTTGTTATCAATATTATGGAGTCAAATAGTAAAACGTTTGGAAATTGTCTCCGTTTTTTATTCATTTCATGTTTTCTAGAGATTTAATTTTATAGTATATTTCAAAAGTATTCTTCCATGAGAGATTGTCCTCCACCACAGATAGAGAAGCACTTGTCTACAGATACAGAGTCTAGGTCTGGTCAGTGTCTGAAGTTCTTATCATCTTCCAAGCATTCTTGGGAAGGGGGCAAGAACAGCCAGGGAAGTGCATACCTAACTCTTCTGAAAAATGATCTGGAAGTGGCACGTATCAATCCTGCTCACATCTCATGGCCCCCTTTGCTGCAAGGGAGGCTGAGAAGTGTAGCTTTTGGTGGCTGACATGAGTCCAGTAATGGCTGTCATTATGGAAGAAGGGAGGCATGGATGTAAATAAAAACAAAAATACACAAATGGGACCTAATTAAACTTAAAAGCTTTTGCACGGCAAAGGAAACCATAAGCAAAACTAAAAGACAACCTACAGAATGTGAGAAAATATTTGCAAACGAAGTGACTGACAAGGGATTAAACTCCAAAATAGATAAACAGCTCATGCAGCTCAATATCAAAAAAACAAACAACCCAATCAAAAAATGGGCAGAAGATCTAAATAGACATTTCTCCAGAGAAGACATACAGATGGTCAATAGGCACATGAAAAGATGCACAACATCACTGATTATTAGAGAAATGAAAATCAAAACTATAATGAGGTATCACCTCACCCCAGTCAGAATGGCCATCATTAAAAAATCTATAAACAATAAATGCTGGAGAGGGTGTGGAGAAAAGGGAACCCTCTTGCACTGTTGATGGGAATGTAAATTGGTGCAGCCACTATGGAGAATAGCATGGAGTTTCCTTAGAAAACTAAAAATAGGGTTACCATATGATCCAGCAGTCCTACTCCTGGGCATATATCTGGAGAAAATCATAATTCAAGAAGATACATGCACCCCAATATTCACTGCAGCACTATTTACAATAGCCAGGACGTGGAAACAACCTAAATGTCCATTGACAGAGGAATGGATAAAGAAGATATGGTATATACACACACACACACACACACACACACACACACACACACACACACACACACACAAAGGAATATTACTCAGCCATAAAAAGAACAAAATAATGCCATTTGCAGCAACATGTATGGACCTAGAGATTGTCATACTGAGTGAAGTAAGTCAGACAAAGACAAATATAATATGATATCACTTATATGTGGAATCTAAAAAAAATGGTACACATGAACTTGTTTACAAAGCAGAAATAGAGTCACAGATGTAGAAAACAAACTTATGTAGAAGGGGAGGGCAGGGATAAATTGGGAGATTGGGGTTGACATTTACACACTACTATATATAAAACAGATAACTAATAAGGACCTACTGTATAGCACAGGGAACGCTACTAAATACTTTGTAATGACCTATATGAGAACAGAATCTGAAAAAGAGTGGATATATGTATATGTATCACTGATTCACTTTGATTCACTTTGATTCACTTTGATTCACTCCTGAAACTAACACAACATTATATATCCACTATACTCCAATAAAAATTAAAATAAGAAGTGGGGCATGGCTATGGCTATGGTTAGATCTCTGTCACCGTTGATCCTTCTGGATCCCTAATTGTTAATGCTCCCCTCTCTTCCAATGCAGAGAACGTACTCACACCTCCTCAAGTGAGACGCCTCATCCAGTTTACTAGCTAAGATATCAAGTTGTTATGCATCCTCCTCCATCAAGTTTAGATACAGCTTCTCATGATCTGATGAGCGACTGTGGAGCAGAGTACCATGCACCAGTTACCAATCCCAGGGGAGGACTCCAACTGAAGGGCGCATATAGCAAAGATCACCACTATACCAACCAGCAGGAATAGAAGTCCAAGCTTCTTCCCACTGCATCTCGTATCAAAGTGGCCAAGGAAGACAGCACTGGATGAAATAAAGCTTTACTTACACAGAAAGGAGACAGAGTAAGATTAGCTTCAATTGTGTACCTTAGCGTTCCCTGGCCAGTGGCTCTCTCCTGGCAGTGACACAGGGCAATTGGCCTATACGTACTCTTTTGGTGCTGCAGTTGAAGGAATCTTGTCCCTTCCCTGCAGAGGACAGACATAGCTGTGGGGTTGGCCAGCTGCCATTTGACACACTTGCTTTAAGCAGAGACAAAAGAGTACTCATTGAGCATGAAACAAGGAAAGATATTCCCACACAGGGCGATAAGCCCGGCACAGGCTGTGTGGGCCCTTTATCTCTTGGTAGGAAGTGTTTCAGGCCCAAGGCCCATTCTGATGCAGCAGAGTTGGGGCCCAAAGACTGCGTGCATGAGACAGCCTTTCCCAACACGTACAAAACAAAACCCACATTGTCTGTGGTCCCTCCCAGAGATGCAGTACGAAATGGTAGACTAGGACAAGGACAGCTGCTATAAAAATCCTTATTTGGAAAGGAAGAAAAATTGGAAACCCGGCACCCAGTGGTCCATAGCGTTGATCAATTTCTGCAGGACAAGATGTGAAGGCTCCCTGCCCTGGCAGTGGAGTAACTTTTAGGCCAGACTCTGGTTCTACTCTCTGAGAATAGCTCTCTTATCCGCTGTTTTCTCTGAGACCTAGTTTTGTAATGAAATTGACACTAGAGAGTCTGACCACTTAAAGTCTGCATCATGTTTACAACCTGTTTCCTGCTGGTGCAGAACACACCCAGCTCCTCCTCCAGGGAGGCAGCCTGATGTCTAAACAAGTCATTGCATCTGTGTCAAAACCCAGGACCTGGCGTCCCTGCACAGTCTTTCTCAGAAGTCCTGTTTGGAAAGATGTATTGAATAGATGAAGGATGCTCGTGAACAACTAGTCCGTCTCGGCCACACTCAGGCATGAAGTCTCCCTCCTACACCACTCACAGACATGGAACTGAGCACGTTTCCATGACTAATACACACACACATAAATGCCTGCACACTTACACAAAGCTTTTGTTGGTGGTAATAGACTGCTTGCTTTCGGAAGACGGGTGGCATTTATGTAACAAAAATAAAATGATAATAGTAGACCTTCTGGTTCTCTAAAGACCCTCAGCCATTTCATTGCATTTCTCAACCTCTCTTCTGCTTTTCTCTTTACTTGGCTCTGTCTGCACTTCAGCATTTCTATTCATTCCTATTCCCAAGTGGTTTAGCTTTTCTTGTGCCCCCTTGACTATTATTAATGCCCTGACAGTCTCACTTTCCACCCAAGTGATATTATTAAAGAATTTTGCTAAAGGAAGACGGGTCTCCTTTAAAAGGAATTCAAGGGTTCAAGGGATGTACTAGGACTGTAATGTAGAACATGAGAAATATAATGAACTCTGCTGTATGTTGTATAGGAAAGGTATAAAGAGAGCAAATCTTAAGAGCTCTCATCACAAGAAAAAAATTTTTTTCTATTTCTTTAATTTTGTATCTATAAGATATGATGGATGTTCACTAAATTTATTGCCATAATCATTTCATGATGTATGTAAGTCAATTGTTATACTGTACACCTTAAACTTCCACAGTGCTGTATGTCAATTATATCACAATAAAACTGGAAGAAAAAAGATAAGTTAAAACATGACAACTGAAAAAAATGAATTCAAGGGCTATTAAAATTATGATTTTCTTTCATCCTGCTCAGAGTTTGTGTATTGCGCAGAAGAGACTGAAAGGGACTAGAAAGAGACTATACTATTATAATAACCTTATAAGGTAGGTCTTATTTTTATTATTTCCATTTTCTAGATAAGGAAACTAAAGCACAGAGAGGGTAAGTTACTTGTGCAAAACTCACACAGCTAATAATAATAATAATAACAAACAGAGTGCTTACTGTAATCACGGTTCTGAGTGTTTTATACGTAACCATACCATTTAATTCCCATCTGTGTGATAGACGATGACATGTTCCCCATTTACAGATGAATAAACTGAGGCCTGGAACAGTTTAGTAAGTTGCTCAAGGTTACACAGCTAGTAAGTAAGTGGCAAGGCTGGGATTTGAATCTGGGTCTAGGTCCATGCCTGTAAAATTTACATTCTTTTATTTCTTAAAAAAATTTTTTTTCTTTTGTTTTTTTTTTTTGTTTAAGAAAAGTTTTTTTTGTTTTGAAACTTTACGTTTTTAAACATTAATGTTCACAGCCCAAGCTTACATGGTAAACTTAATGAGTTGATCCTCTCAAACAAAGGGGTCCTGGCAGAGATTACCTTTGAGAGTACCAATATCAGGGATAAGGCCTGGTGAAGGTTCTCTGACTGTGGGGTCATGATGTGTGTTAGGTCGGTGGATTTGAGTTCCACTACGGAATCTAGTTGGGTGCATCCATTCACAGCAGGGCAGAAAGACTCCTAGGAGGTCAGGGTTTGAATTACAGCAACCTGAAAGCTAAGTGAGGTCCCTGCCTGGAAAGTAAACATCGGAATGCTTATTCAAAAAGCAAAGCCTGGATTTGCTGGGCTCTCTCGAGAGATGCCATCGTTATTGAAGGCCTTATACCATCTGGCTCTCTGTGCACAGCAAAGACTAATGATGCTGACAGGTCACGTAAGTTCGCACTAATGGGCTCGTGTTTTATTTATTCAGGTGCTGATTTGACATTTCCCAGCCCCGATGAATCTATGGATTTGGAAGTAACTGGGTCCTCTCTTTCTATACCGTGATGTTATCTCCCAAAATGAAGGAAATGAGAAACAGGAAAGGCCTAGATTCCCTGCAGATAGCTCTCACAGTTTACGGTAAGAAATCAAATGGTACGAAAAGCATTAGCCAAAGTTTAAAACACAAATCATTGGTGTTTAATATGATATATTGCAAAGAAATTTCTAGCACTGAAAGTCTGTCTTTAAGCAACACTTCCACACAGCGCCAACTAAACAATGTAATAGCATCTGGACTCCTTCTAAATCAAGTATGAAATTATGTATTTCTCCCATGACACAGATGACTCTAAAAGGCAACATTTCCTAAAATAAAAAATGAAGGGTAAATTAAGCAGTGTCTAAGGAAGCCTTTCTTGTGATTTTTTTCATTTTAGTTTTGAAAATATCTTTTAAAAAATATCTACTTAAGTAAAATATACATACAGAAGAGTGAAGAAATCATGGATGTTTATTTTGACACATTTTTACACAAACCCAAATAACCACCACTTAGACCCATAATGAGAATGTCACCATGTCCTCAAAACTTTCATGCCCTCTTTAAACCCTTCTGTCCAAAGTTAATCACTATCCTGACTTCTTTTTTAAATTTTTATTTTAAAATATAGCACAGATACATAAACCATATCAAACAATTGTCCATAATACAGAATTATTATAAGGCAATTTTTTTTTTTTTTTGCAGTACGCGGGCCTCTCACTGTCGTGGCCTCTCCCGTTGCGGAGCACAGGCTCCGGACGCGCAGGCTCAGCGGCCATGGCCCACGGGCCCAGCCGCTCTGCGGCATGTGGGATCCTCCCGGACCGGGGCACGAACCCGTGTCCCCTGCATTGGCAGGCGGACTCTCAACCACTGCGCCACCAGGGAAGCCCAGGCAAATTCTTGTAACTACCACCCAAGTCAAGGGATAAACCTTGACCAACCGTCCAGAACCCACCACATGCCCCATCCTTCTGGAGGGAAGACAGAGGCTTACCTGTATCCAGGTAACATAAAAATCATTTCCATGCTTTGCTTTACAGTTTTGCCACCCAATTGTGTATCCCTAAACAATAAAGTTTAGTGTTGCCTGTTTCTAAAAAATGTCACTTAAGCCACTTTTAATGGAAAGATTTCCCCTCTCTCATTATATCTACTTGTGCACTGTATTTGTTGAAGAAACTGGGCCTTGGTCTACATAGAGTTTCCTATTACGAAGTAATCAGACTCAAAATTTCAAACCTGAATACGATCAAGCCTGTAGTTCCTAGGGCCAGTTTATAAGAAATGCAAAGGACAGAGGGCTTTGTAAAAATACTCATGGAGATGCACTCAGAAAAAATATCTTCTATAAGGTATTTTTCAACTTCCATAAGAAAGTAATGAGAAACGTCTAATTCTTTTTGTTTTGCTTTGTTTTGTTTTTTAGAAAAACCAGTGTCAAAAATACGGAATTGACACCCTACCATCCTTCAAAGGTAGCCAAATTCTTAAAGAATCATATGAACTCATGTATTTAAACTGCAGTTTAGATTAGGGTGAAAATAATTATGTTAGAATTCAGAAAACAGGCTGACATATTGAAGAATATATAAAATGTTTTGCAAAGTCGTTCCTAAATTAGTGTATTTTTTTCAGAGAGATAAACTTTCTTATTTATAGATCATTAAAAATATTTTAGTCTTTTTATCCTGATGATCATCGCGTCCACCTTCTTCAAGTTGCTCCTGTGTCCTTTTATTTTTTATTTTTTTATTTTATTTTTTTGTGGTATGCGGGCCTCCCTCTGCTGCGGCCTCTCCCGTTGCGGAGCACAGGCTCCGGACGCGCAGGCCCAGCGGCCATGGCTCACGGGCCCAGCCGCTCCGCGGCATGTGGGATCCTCCCGGACCGGGGCACAAACCCGTGTCCCCTGCATCGGCAGGCGGACGCGCAACCACCGCGCCACCAGGGAAGCCCCTATTTTTTATTTTTAAAATATTTATTTATTTATTTGGCGGCGTTGGGTCTTATTTGCAGCACGCGGGATCTTTCGTTGTGGTGCATGGGCTTCTCTCTAGTTGTGGTGCATGGGCTTCTCTCTAGTTGTGGCATGTGGGTTTTTCTCTCCCTAGTTGAGGTTCATGGGCTCCAGCGCATGTAGGTTCTGTAGTTTGTGGCTTGCGGGCTCTCTTGTTGAGCTGCACGAGCTCAGTGGTTGTGGTGCACGGGCTTAGTGACCCTGCAGCATATGGGGTCTTAGTTCCCCGACCAGGGATCGAACCCGCGTCCCCTGCATTGGCAGGTGGATTCTTTACCACTGGACCACCAGGGAAGTGTCCTCTCCAGTGTCCTTTTAATAACACTCCAGTAGTCTTTGGTACATTACCTGCTATGACAAGATGCACTAGGCTTCTTTTGTATATTTCTTGCCCAAGTCCTAGAATTAGCTATTTCTTCAAGAAGCTTTGATTTCTTTTAAGTAGAAAGTGATATTTCATGACCACACCCTGGGCGCAGGAGTGCTCATTGCTAGTGGGTAGGTCACTCTTATTATGCTTTGTCAGTGGACAGAACTAGGAGAAATACATTAAAAAACCCTCATGAGGCCAGATTAATACTTCAATTCAAATTCAGGACTACAAGGTGTTTTTTTTTTTTGTTGTTGTTGTTGTTGTTGTTTTCAAGGTTTTTAATTTAACCTCTTCTGTCTTAAACCTGAAATCTTTTCTTCCATACTGAGAATAATTTTCAAGGATATGGAGGATGACAGAATTAGACTACCACATGAGTATTTACTTACTTTATCCCATCTTACACACATAATAGTCCTAGGATAGAATAGCAATACTACCTGCACCAATATGATTAAAATTATTTTTGTACATCTGTTCTCTCTGTTTTCCTCCTATTTAAAATATAACTGTGGGCTTCCCTGGTGGCACAGTGGTTAAGAATCCGCCTGCTAATGTAGGGGACACGGGTTCGATGCCTGGCCCGGGAAGATCCCACATGCCGTGGAGCAACTAAGCCCATGTACCACAACTACTGAGCCTGTGCTCTAGAGCCCATGAGCCACAACTACTGAGCCTGCGTGCCACAACTACTGAATCCTGCGCACCTAGAGCCCATGCTCTGCAACAAGAGAAGCCACGACAGTGAGAAGCCTGTGCACAGCAACAAAGAGTAGCCCCCGTTCGCCACAACTAGAGAAAGCCTGCGCACAGCAATGAAGACCCAACACAGCCAAAAAAACCCACAAAAAACAAACAAACAAATAAATAAATTTATTTTAAAAACCCCGTAATTGTATAGGCAAGACATGGCAACAACATAAATGTCTATCAACAGATGAATGGATAAAGAAGATGTGAGATATAGATTATATATATATATATATATATATATATATATATATATATAATGGAATACTACTCAGCCTTAAAAATGAATGACACAATGTCATTTGCGGCAACATGGATAGACCTAGAGATTATCATACTGAATGAAGAAGTCAGACAGAGAAAGACAAGTACCATATGATATCACTTATATGTGGAATCTAAAATAAGACACAAATGAACTTATCTATGAAACAGAAATAGACTCACTGACATAGAAAACAGACTTGTGGTTGCCAAGGGTGAGGGGAGGTCAGGGAGGGATGGATTGGGAGTTTGGGATTAGCAGATGCAAACTGTTATATATAGGATGGATAAACAACAAGGTCCTACTGTATAGCACAGGGAACTATATTCAATATCCTGTGATAAACCGTAATGGAAAAGAATATGGAAAAGAATATATATGTATAATTGAGTCACTTTGTTGTACAGCAGAAATTAACACAATGCTATGTCAACTATACTTCAATAAAATAAATTAAAACAACCCCCCCCAAACAAAAACACCCCATAAGGATAATGCAAATAGCCATTCCTTATATATTTTCTTCCTTATAATCCTCATCTGGTCTCAGTTCTCTCAGTAACTACTATGTATTTAATGTTAAACAATGGTCTTTACATCAAGATCTCTCAGGTCATTTTGATTGTTTAAAGCTCATTCTCTAGTAGATTTCTTCAAGAAACACTCATTAGTACACTATTGGCATAATTGTTGAAATGTCTAATGACAATCAGATTTTCTTTCCTTTTTAACTTGGTCTTTTGCTTGGATGTCCAAAGGATTTTTTTCTTAAAATTGAGCAATTTTATTAGAATAAATGTTGTTATTGGTTATTCTGACTTTATTTTCTCAGGTACAGGGTATGCTCTTTCCACATGATGACGTTTGATTCACATGTGTGCATTTCTGTAGGTCAGTACACAGAAGTGAGAATTGCTGAGATATGAAGTGTGCTCAGATTTATTGGATACTGCTAAAAATTTTCCAAAAGTGGTGGATCAATTTAACTCCCATGGACAGTGTGTGACAGTTATCTGATAACTGTAAAAATATTGATAGTTACTGATAATTGTATTGATAGTTATTTTGATGGATGTGTAGGAATAGCTTATTGTGGTATTAATTTGCATTTCCTTTATGATAAATTAAGGAATTAAGTCTTAATGGTAATTAAGTCTAGTATCTTTTCTCATGTTTATCAGTCCAGTTGAATATCTTTTTTTTTTTTTTTTGGCCACACCACACAGCTTGCTGGATCTTAGTTCTCTGACCAGGGATCGAACCCCGGCGCCTGGCAGTGAAAGTGCCAAGTCCTAACCACTGAACCACCAGGGAATTCCCTGAATATCTCTTTTTTAAGTGGCACTCTTATTCTTGCCTTTTCTCCTTTTTTATTGAATTGTTTATATTTTTTCTATATATTTGTAAGAGTTCTACATATATTCTGGATAAGAGGCCATTATATGTATTACAAATATCTTTTTTCATTCTGTGACTTGCTTTCCTACACACTCTTAATAGTGTCTTTGGTGAACAGAATCCTTCAGGTTTTTTTTTTTTAATTAATTAATTTATTTTTGGTTGAATTGAGTCTTCTTTGCTGCGTGCGGGCTTTTTTCTCTAGTTGCAGTGAGTGAGGGCTACTCTTTGTTGCGGTGCGCAGGCTCCTCATTGTGGTGGCTTCTTTTGTCACGGAGCATGGGCTCTAGGTGCACGGGCTTCAGTAGTTGTGGCACATGGTCTCAGTAGTTGTGGCTAGCGGGCTCTAGAGCACAGGCTAAGTAGTTGTGGTGCATGGGCTTAGTGGCTCCGTGGCACGTGGGATCTTCCCAGACCGGGGCTCAAACCCGGGTCTCCTGAATTGGCAGGCAGATTCTTATCCACTGCCCCACCAAGGAAGCCCTGAATCTGTTAGTTTTAATGCACAGCTGACCTTTGAACAATGTGGTGGTTAGGGGTGCTAACCCTCTGTGCAGTGGAACATCTGTGTAATATCAAACATCTGTGTAATATCAAAAAAACCCACAAACAACCCAATCCAAAAATGGGTGGAAGACCTTAATAGACATTTCTCCAAAGAAGACATACAGATTGCCAACAAATACATGAAAAGATGCTCAACATCACTAACCATTAGAGCAATGTAAATCAAAACCACAGTGAGGTATCACCTCACACCGATCAGAATGGTCATCATCAAAAAATCTACAAACAATAAATGCTGGAGAAGGTACGGAGAAAAGGGAACCCTCTTGCACTGTTGGTGGGAATGTAAATTGATACAGCCACTATGGAGAACAGTATGGAGGTTCCTCAAAAAACTAAAAATAGAACTACCATACGACCCAGCAATCCCAATACTGTGCATACACCCTGAGAAAACCATCATTCAAAAAGATACGTGTACCACAGTGTTCATTGCAGCACTATTTACAATAGCCAGGACATGGAAGCAACCTAAATGTCCATCAATAGGTGAATGGATAAAGGAGATGTGGCACATATATACAATGGAATATTACTCAGCCATAAAAAGGAAAGAAACTGACTTATTTGTAGTGAGGTGGATGGACCTAGAATCTGTCTACAGAGTGAAGTAAGTCAGAAAGAGAAAAACAAATACCATATGCTAACACATATATGCATAATTTTAAAAAGCGGTTCTGATGCACCTAGTGGCAGGGCAGGAATAAAGATGCAGATGTAGAGAACAGACTTGAGGGCATGTGGGGGAAGGGAAACTGGGATGAAGTGAGAGATTAGCATTGACATATATACACTACCAAATGTAAAATGGATGGCTAGTGTGAAGTGGCTGCTAGCACAGGGAGATCAGCTCAGTGCTTTGTGACGACCTAGAGAGATGGGATAGGGAGGGTGGGAGGGAGGCTCAAGAGGGAGGGGATATGGGGATATATGTATACATATAGCTGATTCACTTTGTTTTACAGCAGAAGCTAACACAACATTGTAAAGCATTTATACTCCAATAAAGTTGAGAAAAATAAATAAATAAAATAAAAAACAAAAACAAAGAAGCAAACAAAAAAAGACATAAGGCATGTAGAAAACAAATAGCAAAATGGTAGACACAAATCCTCCTTTATCAGTCACACACTACATGTAAGTCGGTTAAACACTCTGTTAAAAGATAAACCGAAGCATATTAAAATTAAAAAAATTATTTGGCTGCTCAGGGTCTTAGTTGTGGCATGTGGGATCTTTAGTTGTGGTATGTGGGATCTTCAGTTGCAGCATGCAGACTCCTAGTTGTGGCATGTGGGGTTTAGTTCCCCAACCAGGTATCGAACCCCGGGCCCCCTGCATTGGGAGCACAGAATCTTAGCCTCTGGACCACCAGGGAAGTCCCTTAACATTTTTAAGAGTTTGTTTGAGCAAAAATCAGTTTGAACCAGGCAGCGCCAAACTGGAAGTGGTTAGAAATATTCCACCAATAGGAGCTAAGGAAAGACTTTTATAGAGAAAAGGCAGAAGCAAAGCAAGGAAATTATTTGACTGGCTATAGCTTCAGTGTTTGGCTTATTTGGAAAAGCGTGGTTGGCTGTTTGTGATTTGGTTGTCCTTAGGTTTCAATTTCTTAATCTTGAGGCATATACAAACTTAGATTTTGGTTTGCTTATTCAGGCTCCTAAGGTATTAGATACCTCAGTTTAACAGGCTCCTTGTTTAACTGGTTGTTTTTGAAGTGATAGTCAAAAACTTCTCAACAAAGAAAAGCCCAGGACATATTGATTTCACTGGAGAAGTATTCTACCAAATACTTAGAGAATTAATACCAATTCTTCTCAAACTCATCCAAAGAATTAAAGAGGGGGAACATTTCCAAACTCATTTTATGAAGCCAGTACTATTCTGATACCAAAGCCAGGCAAAGATACTACAAGAAAACTAGAGCCTAATATCTATAATAAATATAGATGGAAAAATTATCAACAAAACATTAGCAAACTGAATTCAACAGTGCATTAAAAAGATCACGCACCATGATCAAATAGGATTTACACCTGAAATTCAAGGATGGTTCAACACACAAAAATCAATCAATGTAATACACTACATTGATTGATAAAACAGAATGAAAGACAAAAACCACATGCTCATCTCAATTGCTGCAGAAAGAGAATCTGACAAAATTTAACACATGATAAAAATGCTCAACAAACTAGGAATGGAAGGAAACTACCTCAACATAATACAAAGCCCACAGATAACATGATACTCAACAGTGAAAGACTAAAAGCTTTCCTCTAATATCAAGAACAAGGCAAAAATTCTCACTCACCACTACGATTAAACACAGTACTGAAAGCTCTAGCAAGAGTAATTAGACAAGAACAAGTAATAAAAAGCATTCAAATTGGAAAAGAAGCAAAATTATTTCTGTTTGCAGGTGACATGATCATATGTGTAGAAAACTCTGAAGATTCCACAAAAAACCTGTTGCAATTAATAAACATTTTTTACAAAGTTGCAGGATAAAAAAATCAACACACAAAGTCAGTTGCATTTCTGTAAACTAACAAGACCAACCTAAAAAGGAAATTTAAAAAACCAATGCCATTTACTATAGCATCAAAAAAGGCAAAATACTGGAATAAACTTAACAAAGGATGTAAAAGACTTGTGCACTGAAAACTAAAAAACATTGCTAAAATTTGTTAAATTTTGAAAACTAAATTCAGAATAGGTACATGAAAGGAAATAATATAAATTAGAATGGAAATAAATGAAATAGAGAATAGAAAAGCAATAAAGTCAATGAAACAAAAGCTGTTTTTTTTTTAAAAGAACAACAAAGTTGACAATCTTTTAGCTGTCCTGAGCAAGAAAAAAAGAGAAAAGACTCAAATTACTAATTGCAGAAATAAAAGAAGTGTTGTTCCTTACAAGAATAAAAAAGAATATAAAGGAATTCTGTGAACAAAAGTATCATGACAAATTAGCCTAAATGAAAGGAAAATTCCTAGAAAGACACAAACTACTGAAACTAACCCAAGAGGAAATAGAAAATCTGAATAGACCTATAACAAGTAGAGATAGATTTAGTAAAAGCCAGGTCTATGGATGTCAAACTGACACAGCACCATCTATTAGAAACACCATCTTTCCCCCACTGCTCTGAAGTGCCATCTCTGACATAAACCAAGGATCCATGTGTATGTTGGTCTGTTTCTGGGTTCTCTCTTCTGTTCCATCAGTCTATATGTCTTTCTTTTACCAATACCACAGGATTATTTTATGTGGCTTTATAATAAGTCCAACAGTATGTTATCAAATGTTGTTGTTCTTCAAGAGTTCTTGGGGGGCTTCCCTGGTGGCGCAGTGGTTGAGAATCCGCCTGCCGATGCAGGGGACGCGGGTTCGTGCCCTGGTCCGGGAGGATCCCACGTGCCGCGGAGCGGCTGGGCCCGTGAGCCATGGCGGCTGGGCCTGCGCGTCCGGAGCCTGTGCTCCGCAACGGGAGAGGCCACAACAGTGAGAGGCCCGCGTACCACAAAAAAAAAAAAAAAAAAAAAAAAAAAGAGTTCTTGGATTTTCTTAATTGTTTAGAGTTAAATTCTATTTTAGAATCAGCTTTTCAACTTTCCCAAAAGTTGGAATTGCATTAAGCTCATGGATCAATTTTGGGGAGAATTAACATATTTTTATATAGAGTGTTAGCAGGTTGGTTTCTTCTGAGACCTCTCTCCTTGAGTTGCAGATTGTCCTCCTTTTACTGTGTCTTCACAAAATCTTTTGTCTGTATACACACCACCCCCTCTGGTGTCTCTCTGTGTACAAATTCCAGTTCTTACAAGGACACCAGTCAGATTGGATCAGGACCCACTCTATCGGCCTTATTGTAACTTAGTCACCTCTTTAAAGGCCCTGTCTCCAAATACGGTCACACTCTTAGGTACTGGGAGTTAGAGTTTCAACATATGAATTTTGGGAGAGACACAATTCAGCCTCTAATATTCTGCCCTCTGGCCGCCCAAATTTTGTCCTTCTCACATGCGAAATACATCCCCTCCTATACTGACATCCCCAAAGTCTCAACTCATTCCAGCATCAACTCTTTAGTCACAATTCTCATGCAAATACCATCTAAATCAGTGTCAGGGAGATTCAACATAAGATTCACACTGAAACAAAATTCCACCTATGAATCTGTGAAACAAGACAAGTTATCTGCTTCCGGAATGCAATAGTGGGACAGGCATAGGATAAACATTCCCATTTCCAAAGGGAAAAATCAGCAAGGAAAAGGGAGCCACATGTCCCAAGAAAGTCCAAAACCTAGCAGAGCAAATTCCATAAGACTTTAAAGCTCAAGAATAATACTCTTTGGCTTCATGCTCTGCCCTCTTGGTTCCACATTCCCAGTCACTGGGGGTGGCAACATTGCCCTAGTAGCTTTGGGCAACAAAGCCCATGCACAGGGCTACAGGCAGGGACAGCCTGGCTTGCTGAAATAGAAGAAGTGATCTGCTCTCTGGAACTGAGGCGGAGATAACCTTGCCTTAGGGAGTGTTCTTCCCTTCTCTTGTAGGATAACGCATGCTGGCAGCTGCATAGCTCTATTATATTATCCCCCCCTTTTTTTTTTCCTGTGAAAGAAGAGCTTGTTCACATATTTTTAAATGGATGTTGGTGGGCATCAAATATTTAGGGTATTTGGAGCCCACCAGATACATTTAAGAATGATGTAATAAAAAAAAAAGAATGATGTAATGGTTTTAGTTTAAAATGTCAAAATTTACAGTAAGTCAGAAATTATATCCTCTACAAGTGTTTAAATTTATGATGGAAAATTTAGATATCAACTTAGAAATGAACAAGGGGGTACATAGTTCTTTAAAATTCTTTCATGGAGTCCATTTAAAAAATTTCTGAAGACCACTAGCCTATATGGTATATTGTGGGGATGGGGCTCAAAGGCAGAGCAGAAGCTTCTAGAAATAAATTTCAATCCTCCACCCCAGTTCTCCTGAATACCTGAAATAACCCACCATCAGAATCTTAATACTTCAAATTCAGACACTGTTTTCTCAGAGTTTTTGTTGGGTAATATCTCCAGACATTGCCAAGTATCCCTCAGAGGGCTAGATCACCCCCAGATGAAAATCACTGCCTTTGAGGTTTATCACTTTTATTGATCTTCACGAAATATCATTTTATGGCTCCATTGATTTAGATCTTTTTTTTTGTCTTCTGCATCTCTACTTAACGTGTGCATTCTTTCCTCTAATTTTTTGAACATATGGAAAACTGTTATAATGGCTGTTCTCCTGTCCTTGTCTGCTAATTCTAACATTTGTATCAATTCTGTGTTGGTTTAGTTGATAGATTTTCCTCCTCAACATGGGTCCATATTTTCCTGTTTCTTTGCCTCCTTAGTAAATTTTGATAGGAAACCAAACATTGTGATTTTACCTCATTTCATGCTGGATATATTTGTATTCCTATAAAAATTCTTGAGCTTTATTCTGGTACACAGTTAAGTTACAAGGACACAGTTTGATTCTTTGGTTCTTGCTTTTAAGATTTATTAGGTAGGACCTGAGCGGTGTTTAATCTGGAGCTAGTTATCTTCCACTATGGAAGCAAGATTTTTCCGAGTGCTCTACTTAAAGCCCCATGAATTATGAAGTTTTCCTGACTGGATCTTAGAACAAGCACTATCTTGAGCCTCAAGTGAGCTCTGTGTACTGTTCCCTTTAATCCTTTCAGGCTATTCTGTCCTCAGCCTTGGGAATTTTCTCACATGTTTATGCTGATTTTTACTCTGCTGGGGTTCCCCTGTGACTGTTGCCTCCTCTCTGGTACTCTGCTCATGAACTGTAGCCACCTTGGACTCTGTCTTCTACCTTCTAACTTCTGGGAGTCTTCCAAGGTCTGTCTGGGATTCCCCACCCTGTGCTGCAGCCTGGCAATTCTTCCAAGGGCATAAACTAGTCAGTTACAGTGCTGATCTTGTCTCTCATCTCTCAGGGGTCACTGTTCTTTGTTGCCTGATGTCCAAATGTGTTCAAAACCTTGTTTTATATATTTTCCCAACAATTAACAGTTGTTTTAGTCGGGAGGTAAATCTAGTCCCTTTTACTCCATCTTAGAAATGTAAGGCTATGTAAATATATTTTAAAACTGAAAAAATGTACATTCTTAGAACAATATAACTTACCAAATTCAACTAAGCAACTGGGAAACATAAGGAGATTATATAGCTACTAAATAAATTGAATGTAAGTCTGTGCATAAAGTAATATCAGGATCAGATAGTTTTATAGGCAATATTTATAAATTATTCATGGAGCAGATAATTCTAGTCTTATATAAAATGTTCTGGAGAATAAAAACTGAAGGAATGTTCTCTTCTTTATTTTATTACACTAATACAACTTTGACCCCAAAACCATTCAAGGAGAAAAGGAGAAAAGAAAGTTTTAGGCCAATCTTGCTATGAACTCAGATGTACAAATTCTAAATCTATCAAGGTATATATTTTAAAATATTAAATCAAACTACATCATTCTTCTGCTTCATATTCTTCAATAGTTTTTCATCATATTTAGAATAAAATCTAAATTCCTTACCATGGCTCACAAGGCTCCACATGCTTTGTTCCCTACCCCTCTTCCCCACTCCTCCTTCTCTTTAATTATAGTGTCCTTCTTATACATCTAGTTCTTTTACAATTCAGGGATTTTACACTTACTCTTCCCGCATCCCAACCAGCTTCACTGCCTAGATCTACATAAGGTATGCTCCTAACACCATTTTGATTTAAGCTCAAGGATCACTGCTTTACAAATTTCTTTCCTGTCCACCTTATCTCAAATATCCTCCACTTCTGCTGTCCTTCTGTCCATCTATCTTCTTTCCTTTACCTTCTTCAAGGTACTTATTACTATGTGATTAGTATTTTCATTTATTTGTCTCTCTCAGTCTTACTAGTACATAGACTCCAAGAGAAAAGGGACTTGTTCATCACTACATTCCTAGCATCTAGAACTATAATTGATTAATAATAAGGTTCCAATAAAATTTAGGTTGAATTAATGGATATCATACCTTCCAAATATATATTTTAAGGTTAAATATTATAATGCTATATTTTTTCCTCTACTTGAATTAATATTTTGGGATATTGCAGCATAAGTTGGTTAAGTGGAAGATTTAATTGTAACTTACAGTAAACTCTCATTCATTAGAATTAATTAGGGTAAACCATTCTCTTTAATGATTTTATGAAATTTTTCAAACACATGAAAAATGCAGAGAATAATAAGCCACATACATCCATTATGTATATTAAATAATTATTGTGATTTTTGTCCCATTGGCTTAATCTAGTTTCCTCTTCTCTTGAAGTATTCTCCTCTAATCTGTTTCAACCACTGACAATGTTTGACTGAATCAAATATTTCACTAGGGGTTGCAAAATGATGATTTAAAAAATTATTATATTTCCTCATACATTAGCTTGGTGTTTTTTTGAAAAGAAAGATGTTTCCTTATCAACTAAAGGAATTTGATTATCCTGAAATTAGGATAAGTGATGAATCCATGTATTTTATTTGCCGATCTTTGCAATAAGAAGTCTATGCCCTAGTTTTCCTACTTGTGTCTCAAGGGTCAGGTTTTTGTTTTTGATGTTGCCCTGTTTAACTTTCTCTTTTTCTCCTTTTTATCATTGAGAACTATGAGTATTTAAAAAATAAGTTCAAATCAGTTGCTTTCAGTAACTTTTTTGAGGCACAAATTATCCCATTCTTAACCAAAAGGAGTCACTCATGCTGGTCTGGGGGCCCCTTGACCATGACCCTTTTGTCTTATCATTGTTATCTTTAAAAGCTTCTTTGGTTTTTGTCATGAAAAACCTTTCTGAACTTGAGAAATGTTTGAATTATAGATTTTTCATGAAGTCTCTTCCTTCCAAGTACACATGGAAGTTTGGACTAACTGCAAACAAAATGTTGCCAAGAAGATGTCCCTCTGGATTTCTTGTAGTGACTCATTTGCACATCAGCAATAAATGTATTAATATTTTCAATCTTTTTTCTTCTGTGTTTTCAGTGTTGTATTATACTTATTGAATGCTAAATATATTCTATGCACTATTCTACTTGCTGAATAAACAATAACCAATCAAGTCACTGCTCCTGTTGATGTGAAATTTACATTCTAGTAGGAGAGATAGGAAACAAACAATATAAATAAATGAGTATATTATGTTTTATAGTGACAAATGTTAAGAAAAAAAGCAGAGAGGAGAGACAGAAAGTCTGTGTATGTGTATGAGGGATGGTGAAGGGGTGTTGAAATTTTCGATAGTGTGACCAGGGCCATACAACAAAGTGAATCAGTTATACATATACATATGTTCCCATATCTCTTCCTTCTTGTGTCTCCCTCCCTCCCATCCTCCCTATCCCACCCCTCTAGGTGGTCACAAACCACCTAGCTGATCTCCCTTTTGCCCATTTTTTGATAGGACTTTTTTGTTGTTGTTGTACTGTAGGAGTTCTTTACATATTCTGGGTATTAATCCCTTATCAGATATATGATTTGCAAATATCTTCTTCCTTTCCATGGGTTGGTTTCCTTTTCATTCTGTTGACAGTGTCTTTTGATGAACAAAAGGTTTTTATTTTGATGAAGTCAAATTCATTTATTTTTTCTTGTCTATGCTTTTGGTGTCATGTTTGTGAAATCATTGCCAAAACCAATATCATGAATCTCTCCCTCTATATTTTCTTCAAATAGTTGTATAGTTTTAGGTTTTACATTTAGATCTTTAACCCATTCTGGGTTGTTTTTTTATATGGTGTAAGGTAAGGATTCAACTTCTGTTTTTGCATATATATATATATATACACACACACACACATATATATACCATTTCCCCAACACCATTTGTTGAAAAGATGGTCCTTTCCCCATTTAATAATTTTGACACCCTTATCAGAAATTACTTGATCTCATATATGAGGGTTTGTTTCTGGACTCTTTGTTCTATTCCTTTGGTTTATAGTCTGTCTTTATGAGAGAAACACACTGTTTTGGTTACTGTAGCTTTATAATAAGTTTTGAAATCAGAAAATGTGAGCTCTCCAACTTTGGTGTTTTTTTTTTCACGGTTGTTTTTGGCTATTCAGTGTCAGTTGAAATCTCATATGAATTTTAGGATGGATTTTTCTATTTCTGCAAAAAACACCATTAAGATTTTGATAGGGCTTACATTGAATGTAGATCACTTTCGGTAGTATTGACAATACTATTAAGTCTTCCAATCCATGAACATGGGATGTCTTTGCATTTACTGGTGTCTTCTTTAATTTTTTCAGCAACATTTTGTAGTTTCAGTACACAAGTCTTTCACCTTGTATTATTCAGGATTCTCCCTTCCCCCCTCTCTCTATAGAGATAGATAGATAGATAGATAGATAGATAGATAGATACAGAAATTGGCCCACACATTTATGGAGGCTGGCAAGTCCCAAGGTCTGCAGAGTGAGTTAGCAAGCTGGAGACTCAGGAGAGCCAGTGGCTTAGTTCTTGCTTAAGTCCAAAAGTCTAAGAACCAGGATTGAAGATGGTGTAGTCCAGTCCAAAAACTGTAAGCTTGAGACTTAGGAATAGCAGATGTTTCATTTCGAGTCTGGAGGAAGGAAAAAAAAGCCAATCTCTCAGTTTGAAGGATGCAGGAAGAATTCTTTCTTACTTGGGGGACAGTCAGCCTTTTTGGTCTATTAAGGCCTTCAACGGATTGGATGAGACCCACCCATATTAGGGAAGGCAATCTGCTTTACTCAGTCCATGGATTCAAATGTTAATCTTATCCAGAAACACCACCATAGACACACTCAGAATCATGGTTTGACCAAATATCTGGGCCTCCTGTGACCTACTCAAGTTGACACATAAAATTAACTATTACAGTATATATATATATATATATATATATATATATATATATATATATATATGTATGTGTGTGTGTGTGTGTGTGTGTGTCTATACATTTTTTACAATTAATGTAAGTGTTATCTGGTATACTTTTCTAGAACACATGACTTGCTCTGACAGAAAGGGCTTGCAATGTGAAGTGGATTCACATAGCTGAATGCCTTTATTAATTGGGATAAATTTCTCACTTAATTGTTCTATATTAAATGATTAGATTAACCACAGATTACAGATTTCTAAATAACCTAAATTCCATTTCAAACATATTTGCACATAATAACTTTTCCTTAGCATAGAGTTCTGTGATCTATAATATGGCACATGGAAGGATTTAAGCAAGAAATAAACAGTGGTCAATTGGGGTTCTGGGTGCATGCCTCACTGTGGATCTTTTGGGGGTAGAAATACAGTTTAGGTTTGTGACAGCCAAGTGGGAAACTGCAGTGGACCTCTAATCTAGAGATTATTCTTCCTGTTTCATAAATGAGAAATCAAGTTGTATTAATTTTCCTAAGGCTGTTCTACAAGTCAATGACAGAAGCAAGGATATGATTTAGCAGGTTGGACAAACACCCCACTGCAATTCATATTCTTTCCAGGCTCTGATTTAACGACTTTGACCTCATGTTCAATGAAAAATCCTGGCTTAGCAAATAACCCTGCAGAAACCATTTCACGATGGCAATTAAAAAGTTTTTCCTGGCCGCCTTTTTGTCCTCCTACTTTTCTTAATATAACTTCCACACCGATTGCCTTAAAGAGGTTCATTCAGGTTCTTATGTAGCTGCTCCAAGTGTTACACAGCTGTCAAAACTTAGAAGCTACAAGTTCTCAGGGAACATACTGTGGCTTGCTCTCTGCTGAGAAACAGCTAGAGCCAAGGTGCTTACATTCAGAGTTTTGTCAATGACATTTTTGTTCTGATTATGAAAGGAATATACGGTCATTGTAGAAAATTATAAAAGCAATGATAAGGTAATAAAAATTAATTGTAATCTCCAAAACAGATACCACTGTTAAAATTTTCCAGTCTTTTATTCTATGCTTATTTGAAACATTCATTGGCAAAACACACACACATGTGCACACACACTACAATAATGCACTGAACTCTATGGACTCTTTTTTTATTTTTGCTGTGGACTAATTGATTTTTAAAAATAAATTTAAACAGATATGCAATGAACATTTCAAATAATTGAATAATTATAATAACTTACCAATTTTTTAAAACATTTCTTTGTAATGTAGCCAATATATTGTATAACTTTTGGGTTTTGACAGAAAACAGATTTGTCTTTATTATCTGCAAAAGTATAGACTTTATACAGTGATAAGCATGCTTTCACTCATTCAAAAAATGTTAACTGCACATGAGGTGTGTACAAGACAAGGTGAGAATGGAACAGATTGAAATTTTCTTCAGATTCAGTTAACTATTCTAACACTCAGTACCAAAGATCTCTCAACGTGTTTGTTATGCAAACTTTGATCTTTCTATTGAGATATAATTGATGTATAACATTGTATTAGTTTTGGGTGTACACCATAATGATTTGATACATGTATACATTGCAAAATGATTACTGTGTTTAGTTAACATCCATTACCACACATAGTTACATTTGTCTGTGTGTGTGATGAGAACATTTAAGATCTACTCTCTTAGCATCTTTCAAATATACAATATAGTTTTGTTAACTATAGTCACTATGCTGTTCATTATAATCCCCAGGACTTATTTAGCTTACAACTGGAAATTTGCACCTTTTGATCACCTTCACCCAATTTGCTCCCCCTCCCCCATCTCTAGCAACCACCAATCGTTTTCTGTAGCTGTAAGTTCAATTTTCTTTTTAAGATTCCACATATGAGTGAGATCATACATATATTTATTGTTCAACAAACTCCACACTAGAATGTAAGCTGCCTGAGACAGAGACGTTTTCTATTTTATTCACTATTATTCTCTGTGTTCTTGGCCAATGATTGACATTTAGTAGATGCCCAATAAATGTTTGTTGAATGGATACATTAATGAATAAAACTTGTTTTTACTTAATATAATGTTCACAGTCCCCATACCATTAATTCTTCTTTTACAACTTCTCTTAAAAAGTTTTTAAGATACAATTTACATACAGAAAACTGTATGTATTTTAAGTGTACATTTCAATAAACGTTTACATATTTGTCATCTATTAGCCTCTACATAGTAATCAGTATGTAGAATGTTCCATCAGCACACAGGTTTCCATAGGCACCTTCCTTTTCAATATTTCCCCTCAGGTACCTCTATTCTGACTTTTATCACTGTAGATTATTTTTGCCCCTTCTTGAACTTTGCATAAATGGAATAATTTTGTAAAAAGTACTCTTTCGGATCTGCTTCTTTTCATTCAACATAATTTTATTAAAAGATTCATCCACTTATCAACGGTTTGTTCTTTTTGTTGTTGCTACATGGTATTTTGCTATATAAATACACCATAATTATCCATTCTCCTGTTGACAGACACTTGGATTACTTCCATTGGGTAGCTATTATTAATAAAGCGGCTGTGACTATTCTTGTATAAGTCTCTTTGTGGCCATATGTTTTCATTTATCTTGAGTACCCAGGCATGCATCATGGGGTAGGTGTATGTTTAGTTTTGGTAGCCAGATTATTTTTCCAAGCTTGAAGCAATTGATGCTCCCACCAGGGATGTATGAGAGTCCATTTCTTCCATATCCTCACTGACAGTGGGCATTCTTGGTCTTTTCAATTTGGCCATTCTAGTGGGTAATTGCTGGTATCACTATGGTTTTAATGTGTATGTACCTGATGAGTAACGATATTGAGCATCGTTCATATGCTTACCAGCTGTTGGGTATCCTCTTTTGTGAAATGCTATTTTCGTGAAGTGATGCCTTTTGATGAATAGAAGTTTTTAACTGTAATAAAGTTCAATTTATCAACTCTTTTTCTTTCGTGGTTAAAGCTTTTGGTATCCTGCTTAAGAAAGTTTTACCTACCACAAGCTCATGAAGCCATTTGTTTACGTTTTCTTTTGAAAGATTGATAGTTTTACCTTTACATTTAGGGCTAAGATCCCCTAGAAACTAATTTTTGTCTATCGTGTGAGCTAGAGGTCAAAGTTCATTTTCCATACAAATATTCAACCGCTCTAACAACATTCATTGACAAGGTGATCTTTTCTCCCACTGAACAGATGCCTCTGTTGTAAATAATGTGGCTGTGTCTGCATGAGTCTGTTTGTGGACTCTATTTTTTGTTCTGTTGGTCTACTTGTCTACCTTTGTGCCATTATAGCACCACTTTTAATAGTTGCAAAGTTTTGTTTTTCCCATTGTTAGATATTTAGTTTGTTACCAAACTTTCTCTGGTAAAAACATGAATGTCCCTAGAAATAAGGTTTTATGAAAATCCATGACTTTTTCCTAGAGTAAATTATAGAACTAGAATTGTTGAACCTAAGGAATGTACAAATTTGTAAGTGCTTTCTATGTATTTTTAAAGTGCTATCCAGAAATATGTCAAATTAAGCTCCAGCCATCATTAGACCAGAGTGCACCTTAATACCAATGTCTATACATTTCTTAAATTATCTGTTAATTTATGGTTAGACTGGGAGCAAAACTTTTTTCAGGTATTTTTGTTTGGTTTGGTTTGGTTTGTTTGTTTGTTTACTAGTGAGCCAAGGGTGGATTTAAAAAAAAAAACAAAGGCCGTTTGGTTTCTACTTTTGTAAATTATGCATACCTGTATCTTTTCTATTTTTTCACTGGGACGTTTACTTTTTTATGTGTTAAAAAGAACTTTTTGAACATTTACTATATTAACATTTGTCTGTCATATTTGTTGAAAATATTTTCTAGTTTTTAAAAAAATTTAAAACATTTTTGGATAATTATTTAACTTACAGGGTAAATTTAGTTTTATATTTTTCAACTTGATTAATCTCTTTCATTACACATTTGTCCCTAGTATCATGATTATAAAATCCTTTCTCATACTGAGTGATCTATCTATCTGTCTATCTATCTATCTATCTATCTACATATACTTTTTTCTATGTATTTTGGGATTTTATTAAAATTTCTAAGAAATTATAAATATTTTTCTGAGTTCAAATTTATTGGCATAACATTTCATATTATTATTGTTTTATACTTAAGAAAGATCTCTATTCTACCTGTACTTCCACCCTTTCATTTCTGATTACTTATTTTACAGTCTCTATTTTTTCTAAGCCAGTCTTACAATTTTTTCTATTTCATCTTTCCAAAGAACCAGTTTTTCTTATATTCTTTTTGCTTCTTTAATTATCTTCTTGCCTTATCTTTATTTTTTTCCTCCTACTTCCTTATGATTTATACTTACCCTTTTCAATATCCTTTTTTTTTTCCTTTTCAATATCTTTTATCATATCTTTTGCCATATAAGTAACCTTCACTTTTTGCCATATAAGGTAACATTCACAGGCTCTGGAGATTAGCATGTGGGCATATCTTTTTGAGGGTCACCATTGATCCCACTATGCTACCTGACATGTTGCTAGCTTAATTGAAGTTACTGTGCATCAAAGTAACTCAGATTAATTTTTAAAAACTTCAAATTAAGGATGAAAATAGCCAAGTTACCTACTCTCTTCAGATTATTTATATATATATTTTAGAGGTAATTTGGTGAGATAGAGGTAGTTCCTATTCCCCCGCCCCCACACACACATATGCACATACTACTCCTGTCCCTTCCCAAATTTTGCTCGTGGCAGTGGATTATTATCTTAAAAAAAAAAAATTAATTAATTAATTAATTTTTGGCTGCATTGGATCTTCGTTGTTGGTTCTTCGTTGCTGCGCGCGGGCTTTCTGTAGTTGCGGTGAGTGAGGTCTACTCTTAATTGCCGTGCGCGAGGTCTACTCTTCATTGCGGTGCGCGGGCTTCTCATTGTGGTGGCTTCTCTTGTTGCAGAGCTCGGGCTCTAGAGCGCAGGCTCAGTAGCTGTGGTGCACGGGCTTAGTTGCTCCGCGGCATGTGGGATCTTCGCAGACCAGGGCTCGAACCTGTGTCCCCTGCACTGGCAGACGGAGTCTCAACCACTGTGCCACCAGGGAAGTCCCTGGATTATTATCTTTAATATTTGTCTTAGTCCTAATGAATAAAACTACCAGAGATACACAGTACATGTGTGGATGAAAAATGTTTCCTGCCATATCAGTAAACAAAGGATGTTGCGGCCTTTAAGCCATCAGCTGCTGCAGCCACCCCTCCTTCCTACCCCTCTCCACTGTATACCCTGAGAGGATTCAGAATAAAGAAAATCAGGATACTGGCCCTAGATAGTTAAGGTGCATATCAAAGAATGATTTCAGTGAGCCCAGACTCTTGCATCTTCCCATACAAAGAAAAATTATAAATTCATTAACTTGAGATGTCTCTTTTTTTCTTTAATTATCAGTAATCTTTTGAAGTTCCAACTACCTGGTCTTTGTGGCGAAAACTCCTATATATCCTGGATCCTACCTTACCTCTCTCTGAGAGGCTGTTTTCAGGGATTAAGTCCTTAACAAGTCTGAGGAATAAAGCATAACCTCAACTTTCAGGTTGTGCATTTTTTATTTTTATTTTTTTGTGGTACGCGGGCCTCTCACTGCTGTGGCCTCTCCCGTTGCGGAGCACAGGCTCCGGACGCGCAGGCTCAGCGGCCATGGCTCACGGGCCCAGCCGCTCCGCGACATGTGGGATCTTCCCGGACCGGGGCACGAACCCGTGTCCCCTGCCTCGGCAGGCGGACTCTCAACCACTGCGCCACCAGGGAAGCCCGGTTGTGCATTTTTTTTCAGTTGACACATGCCTTAATATTTCTCAGCACCATTAATATAAAAAAATGTTTGTTTTTTTCTGTTATTGTGCAAAATAATTGCATATAATTTACAGTTCAAGATAAGGATGTTTTCCTTGCTTTGTTTTGCCTGATTTTCCACAGGCTAGCTAGGCATGGCCATCACAAAGAAGAGTGGCAGCTCTCTGGAGAACAGTGGCAGCTCTCTGGAGAATGTAGACATGCAGTGCAGAATGTTAGTGGTTGAAGGGATCTTAGCATTCATCCTTTCCAATCTCCAACTTGGGAATGCAGAACTAAAGTCCAGAGAAGATAAGTAACCTGGCTAAGGTCATGGGTACTAGTCATGGAAATGGAACAGGAGTGTCAACTGTTTCATTCCTCATGGTGAGGAATGCTGACTGGTAGCTGAAAGTGAGTCTCCTAATGTTCTAGAATAGGTAACTTTAATATAAATGTGTACAGTAGAATAAATAATGAATACTGTCTCCTTTGCTAGAAGTAAGCTGTGATTTAAGGGAGGGCCGGGAAACGTATGTGTTCTTGGGTTCTCATTTTTGCATCGGACAATCACTGGGAAGAAGGGGACAATTTCCAAGAGCAAAGGAAGAGAAGCTGGCTCTATGCCAACCCTTTGAGCCAAACGGAATTCGGAGAGCAGGATGTGTTTTTGAAAATGCTTGGCAAGGTAGTTATTTAAGATCTCCTGGGATGCTAGTCAATCTAGGCTCAGAAGCCTGTTTAGATCTGTCTAGTCAACACGATGAAGATATTTAATGACTATTTTCACTTCCACGAGTGACTGTCTGAAAAGTGCTACCATTCCCTGAAAGATTTGTGAGGCCTTTTGTGTTGATGCTGTAGGACCTGCATAAACTTTGACTGTCGATGCCAGGCTGAACTTGCACACATAGACAAATCTTAAAAAGTATCTTCCTGCCTGCAAGAAAAATGAGTTTGGACATGTTTCCCAGAGGCTAAAATTTGTTTGTTTTCTAGGACTTAAAATCAAGGCTTTTTCCTCCCCCAGGGCAGCTTACTAAGGGCATTAATGGAGTTGGATTGGGTAGGTCAGTGTAGTCCGGCTAACCTCAGCAAAATATGAATTCCTAGCCTAAAGAAGGACAGCACCAGGGATGTTTGGAGATCTCAATAACAGAAACAAGTCAACTCTCCCTTTTGTGTGAATAGTGGAAAACCTGTAATCTCTTAGTTTTCATATATACGTTACCAATTCAAGATACGCCGTGTGGCAAGAGGGGCTCTGGTCCAGCTGTGGAGGCTCTGAGCCCATCTCTTGATGACATCAGGACTAGCAAAAATTGAGAAGGGATAGCTCCCCAAAGAAAAGAAGGGATGCTGAGTGAGTAAAAATAGCCATGTCTCCTTGAAAACCAAGGGAAGAAAGTTTCTTTTCTGGACTTCTTGGAAGAGAGAACATGCTTAATGTGAAATGAGAGAGGCATGGGAGAAACAGTAGTGCAGTAGGAATGAGGGGACCCAGATCCACCATTGCTGACTCCCCGTGACATCCCATGAAAGTGGGGGACCCTGTGCTTGTGCTTTGAGGTCCTGTGACTTTATCTCTTCTATTTACCTGCTGAGCTGCCTGAGATTCAGAGGTAATAAATGGATGTGAGAGTGTTTTGCAGACTGCGAAGCACTTGTGAAAGTAGAGAACCACACCAAGAGCATTGGACACCAACATACATAGCTTGACACATGAGGAGGCTCAGAAGTCCAAGTTCACAGTGAACAGTTTTTGTGGCAGGAGGGTGAAGCTGGCCACATAAAATTCCCCTAGGATGGTTTATCAACTAGTTTGAACCTGAGGCCGAATATCTCCCGAGTGGTGGGTTCATTCCATGTTTTTGCTTCCCAGGAATCTAACTCCTTGCTCAACTCTGGGACTCTTCAGAATGGAACGCTACTGCATTGTATATCAGATATCATATTTGATCCTTAGTGGAAAGAAGAACACGATTTGTCCTAATATGATTATTGCTCCTTCATCTCTTTGCCTTCTGAATGGTATCATGCTTTCCAGATTACTGCTCAGCATTTTATTTTGCAAAAATGCTTTTTAAACATGCTTGAGTGATTTCTTTCAACAGCATTATAAGGTGTGTCACTGGGCTTTTTAGAGGACCTCACAGTTGAAGAATTTAGCCAAAGGGCAGCTAAGGCTATGTCTACAGACCTGGCAATAAGGAGCCATAGGAGGGAGACGAGGGCTTTATTGCAGAGCTGCTGATGTGGCCACTTTCTCTTCTCCTAAACTTCTTGTCAGATTTATGGCAATTATTGTAAAAGAGCACTCAAGAGACAAGTATTTTAAAGTAATATTTTAACTCAGTTATTGAAAATTCAGATATGCTCTGGGGGATGATTGCTTGGGGAGCCTATTATAACAAGTCAGCAAAAATATCTCGTAAATGATACAGTACAGCTAGCTTAACGCGATCCATGGAGACACAGGCTTTGGCATGAATCGCATACACTCCAGCCTCCTCCATGGGGATTCAATTACCTGTAGGGCCTTATTATAATATGACTTTACAGAGCTACTATCTTAAGATATAGTAGAATACTTTATCACAAAGGACTGCATAGCCATCATTCAGAAGTGGTGTCAGAATCATTTGCAGTGGCAGGACCAACAGACAGCAGGAGAGGCCAGAATTTGAGAATGAGAAATGCCCTGAGCAAACAGGAAAGCAAGTCAAAGCCAGATTCCAGAGGTTAGAGGGGAGCAATAGGTCAGGAACTAGGGAGTTGGCAGATGAGAACAGAGGACATGAACTGTGAGAAGCCCCAGTAGGCAGTCGGACAGGGGGATAACCATGAAACTAGGCTAGTGAGGCAAAGCAAGTCAGAGAGGAAAGGTCCAGCGTTGTCATCACTTAATAGGGTCTAGTTCCATTCCAACTTGTTTTAGTCTGCTCTGGTTTCTCTAATGAAACACCATAGATCAGGTGGTTTAAATGACAGACATTTACTTCTCACCATTCTGGAGGCTGAGAAGTCCAAGATCAAGGTGCCAGCAGATTTGGTGTCTGTTGAGGACTCTCTTCCTGGCTTATAAACAGCCGCCTTCTTGCTGTGTCCTCAAATGGCACAAAGAGAAAGAAAGATCCACTTAGCAGGACTCTAATCCCATCATGATGGCTCCACCCTCATGACCTAATCACCTCTTAAAGGTCCCACCTCCAAATACCATCACATTGGAGTTGGGGCTTCAACAGATGAATTTGGGGGGCACACAAACATTCAGTCCATAACACTCTATTATAGCTGTATTAGATGCCTGTAATCAATGTCTGCCATTCTTTTTTAAAAAAATTTTTTGGGGTATAACTGATTTACAATGTTGTGTTAGTTTCAGGTGTACAGCAAAGTGAATCTGTTATACAAATACATATATCCACTCTTTTTTAGATTCTTTTCCTATATAGGCCATTACAGAGTATTGAGTAGAGTTCCCTGTGCTCTACAGTAGGTCCTTATTAGTTATCTATTTTATATCTAGTCGTCTGTATGTGTCAATCCCAGTCTTCCAATTTATCCCTCCCCCTTCCCCCGGCCATTCTTTTTGGTTGCTCATCGCTTGAGTCCCATGCCGATGTCTCCAGCGTGATGAGTTCTCTGCTGTATGAGTCTCTGTGGAAGTCAGAGCCCACTTACCATTATGGGAACTAAAATTGCCAGGTACTTGTGCTCCCAGTCTCCCTTGCTGGGAGGCAAGGGAGACTACATCATGAGCACATGATGTAGGCTTTGCCAACCTCACACGCTGCCCTTGGGTTTGAACCAGAAGCTGTGGACACCCAGAAGCAGGGACTGTAGAGAGTTGGTGGTGAGGGCAGCTGCAGCACAATCGTGTCCCCAGCACAGGGGTGTCTGGAGGCATTGCTGAATGCAGCAAGATTAAGATTCCATGGCAGCGGTGGTGGCAGCGCAAGCTGCAGTATCCACTGCTTGGGGGAGCTGCCAACTTGGAGCTGGGAAAGAATCCCGCTGTGGGACTTTGGGATTCCTGGCCTGGCCCTCCAGATCGCTTAGTGATCCCATGAACTTCTTAATATCCTTTTCATAAATTACTCTTTCTGCCTAACTCAGCCAGGGGTGATTTCTTTTGCTTGCCACAAATAATCCTACTTAAGGCATAGGTATGTTCTAGATAGCAAACAGACAAAAAGCAAACAAAGAAATCCGAAGACCCAGTACCAGGAATGTCAGTATATAACAATAGCTCTTGCTTGTCGAAAATATTTTTTTTTTCCTGCTTCTTTAAGCTATAAGGCAACAGTCTCTACGACACTGTCATGTTTCAGACCCTCCTTTCCCTCCCAGTGTAAACTCAGTTAAGGGCAAACCACCATTAATCCCCATAGGGCTGGATGCCCAGAGTTGGTGAGTCTTCCCCAAGGCCCTGGGCTGCACTGGCTTGAGAGAGGGGTCGTGCCCTGCCCTGTACCCAAGAACGGGGGTGGCGATCCTCTCAGTCTCTTCTAGGGTCCCTGCCAGGGTTTAGCGTTGCTTCTTTTCTCCCTAGACTTACAAGAATTCTTGCAACGACCTGGATCCTGCCTGGGCTTCTCATAATTTCTGCTTCCTGACCCTCTCCCCACCTCTCCAGCCCCTGGCTGGTCAGCTGTCCTCTTGGTGCTGCCTCGGGTTCTCAGTCCCTCCTCAAGGTACTCCTACTTCTCATCCTGTTCCTCTCCCCTCATTCGTGTCCCATGACCGTTCTCCTCCCGGATGTTCCCAGCGATTCTGCCACCCAGTAGTGTACCCCTACCCCACTGTTGGGCTTTCTGACAAGCACCATGGAGACCTTGACTCTGAGACACAGCCTTGTCCTGGCCAGAAGCTCTCTATGTTCTCCCTGCTGTGACAAATGCCTACCCTGGGAACAGAACACAGAACAAGGTCAAAACCAAGAGCAGAGACTGACAACCGTGATTGTCCTCAGATTACCTAGAATGAGCACGCATGACAAATTTTGTTTCAGGCGTTAGAAAAAAGGGATGAAGAACGTGGAGACAAAGGCAGAGAGAGAGAGACAGAGGAAATATCAAATCAAAATCTCATATATATGATGCTAAATGTCAAGCACCAACATCAAATACCCAATCTATTATTGGCATCCAGAAATCCTTGTGAGGTACTTGCTAATTTTTTATTGTTATTATACAAAATAAATCGAAAGGAAAATCATGACTAAAGGGAAGTGGAAACAGAACTCTGACGTAGTTATTTATGTTTATTATCAAGGTGGTCATCCTCAGGTTACCCACTGGGATCCACCCACTGCCTGCAATGCAATTCTTTTTATATTTACCTTTGCCTCTAAGCCCTTAATCTAATCAGTGGTCAATTTCGGCAGGAAACACACATCTTTGCTGGATAAGGAGAGGCCCATCTACTAAGCTGGCAACTACACAAGTCTCATATCTTGTATGATTTTAATCTGTTGAGGTAGGAGTCTCTGCCTATGTTTAGCTTAGATGAAATCGGTCTAATGAGGTAAGGCTCAAGTAGTTTTAATTAGTTTGTATGAAAATGTAGGCTTTTCATGCTGTGGTGTGTGGACTCATCTCTGAGAGAGAGAGCAATATCTCTTTTTTTTCTCCCTGTTTCCTGATTACCCAGCTCTCAATAAAAAATTATCTCTTACTTACTTCATCAGTTCAGTAAGAGAAACTTGGGTGGCTTTACCAGCAGGTGTTGTAAAACTCTAAAATTAAGATCGCTGAAATTCGATATACTAGCAAATTAGGCCCTGTGGTGTTAGAAAGTTCTGAATGTTCCCTGAAAACTGTTCCCAAAATGTCTTTGTTTTCTGGAATTCACTGATACCCATTTGTTCCTGACATACTAGATATGAAAGAGACCCCTGGGCTTCTACTTGATGGAACACATCAGGTTGTGAATAAATTACTTCTCAAAACTTGGCTAAGTTTTGTACTCTAGAAGCAATCTGTAATCGTTTTAAAGTTGCTTGGCCTTTATGAGACACTGCAGAGAATTGGCTTTGAGAACTAGCCAAGCAAATCAAAAAAGTATGCCTTTCTTAACCAAGGAGATTCAGATTCAGGGAGTGTTTTAAGTCTGCTGTCAAAAAACTGCTGAAAAGTCTGCATGACCTTCACAAAGCCTCAGGGACAAAAGAAAAAAAAAACTGCTTGGGGAGTTTTTGCTTTTCTATTTTAATTGGTTCCACATCAAGTTCATGTCCAGTTTATGTACCTGATGCTTGCTGTTATGCTCAATTTTCAATAATTCTTCTGGCTTAGAATTCCACTTCCATTCCATCTATTGGGACCAGAGCGGGTGTGCTAGTCAGGCTTCCTAGTTGCAAGAAGAGATCACCTCTGGTTAGTCTAAACAGACATGGAATTTACTGACAGAGTATCAGAGTGCTCGCACAAAGGACACTGGTGGATATTTAAACCTCACTCCTCTCACTCCTGATAGATTTTTTTCTCTTTATCTTTTTTCCAAGTAATGAGCTTAAAGTTAGCTGCTCATCATTCTTCCTGCTCAACACCTGTGTGTGTCTTCTGATCCTTTCTCAGATTCTGAGTTTTGTTCTGATCTTCATCCACTAACTTGTACATCACTTTTAGTAGATCCCTTTGCTTGACAGTTTGGCCTCACTATTCTTTATTTTAATCTCTGTCTTGAACCCCGTGGAAATGACTTCAGTGTGCAGAAGGAAGGGTGTTACAGACTAATTATCTGTGTCCTCCCCACCCCCATCCCAGATTCATATGTTGAAACCCTAACCTGCCACATGACTATATTTGGAGACAGGGCCTGTGAGGATGTGATAAAGGTCAAATGAGGTAATGGGGTGGGGCCCTAAACTGATAGGGCTGGTGCCCTTATAAGAAGAGAAAGAGACACCAGGGTCCACTCTCTCCACCTTCACTTAGAGGAAAGGCCATGTGAGGACAAAGTGGCCCTCTGCAAGCCAGGAAGAGAGTTCTCACCAGAAACCTGGATCTTGGACTTTCCAGCCTCCAGAACTGTGAGGAAATGAATTTCTGTTGTTTAAGCCACATGGTCAATTGTATTTTGTTACGATAGCCTGAACAGACTAATACAAAGGGATAGACCATATGCCATCACCAACCAATACTTACTTTCAGGAAGCATTTTCGCTCTGCTGGCCTGTTGGTTTCATTTTGGTTACTTGATTTGTTGAGACATTTTTCTCCTGCGATCTTTGATTACATTCTAGTGTTCATGTAATAACAACAAAAGTCTTTCTGAGTTTTGTGAGCCTTTATTTCATGATGAATCTTCTGGAGTGTAACTGAATGTGACACTATCATTGGGAAACTCATCCTGGAAAAGCATCTCATTTAAATGAAGATTGTAATTAACTAAGGAAAGCAAAATACTGGGGAAGATTGTTGAAGTTTTTTCCACCCTTAAAGGCACAGCTAAAGTACGTGGTCTATAAAATGCTGTGACCAATTTTTAATAAAATATCAGAATCTAAGCCTTCACTTTTCTGAACATTGACTTTTTCTTTCAGGGTAGGAACATTGGGAGCCAACACTTGAATTATACCCAATATGAAAAATACCTTGGAACTTCTATTTTGGGAATATTTAATAAAGAAACCCATTTTTGGGCTTCCCTGGTGGCGCAGTGGTTGAGAGTCCGCCTGCCGATGCAGGGGACACGGGTTCG
>NC_041222.1:95399196-95418794 GCF_002837175.3 Physeter macrocephalus | reverse complement strand
ATGCAGGGGACACGGGTTCGTGCCCCGGTCCGGGAAGATCCCACATGTCGTGGAGCGGCTGGGCCCGTGAGCCATGGCCGCTGGGTCTGCGCGTCCGGAGCCTGTGCTCCGCAACGGGAGAGGCCACAACAGCGAGAGGCCCGCGTACCACAAAAAAAAAAAAGAAACCCATTTTTAGGAGCATTCTCAATAGATACATAATGTTTGACTTTTAAGATAGCTGTTAAAAATGGGAAGCCTCCAAAACTCACTTGGAATCAAATCTGGTAACACACTGAGCTATGTAAATACCCTTTGGTCACAAAAAACAAGCATTGAGAAGAAAGTGACTAACTGATTTTTGAAATTGAGGTAACATTGGTTTATAACATTATGTAAGTTTCATGCGTACCACATTATCTTTTGGCTTTTGTATACACCATCAAAAGTCTACTTGTCATCTGTCATCATACAAGTGACCCCCTTTAACCATTTCACCCTCCTCCTGCCCCCTTTCCCTCGTTACCACTACTCTGTTGTTTGTTTGCTTTATTTTTTATATTCCTCATATGAATGAAATCATATGGTATTTATCTTTCTCCATCTGATTTATTTCACTTAGCATAATACGGTCAAGATCCATCCATGTTGTTGCAAATGGCAGATTTGATTCCTTTTTATGGCTGAGTAATAAAAAAAATCTATATCACATTTTCTTTATCTGTTCAGCAGCCATCAGTGGGCACTTAGGTCATTTCCATATCTTGGCTATTGTAAATAATGCTCTGATGAACACAGGGGTACCTATATCTTTTCAAATTACTGTTTTAGTTTTCTTTAGATAAATACTCAGAAGTGGAGTAGCTGGATCATATGCTTGTTCTGTTCTTAATTTTGTCAGGAATCTCCATGCTGTTTTCCATAGTGGCTGCACCAGTTTACCTTCCCCCCAACAGTGTATGAAGGTTCTCTTTTTTCCACATCCCCTCCAGCACTTGTTATTTCTTGCCTTTTTGATAACCGTTTTAACAGATGTGAGGTGATATCTCATTGTGGTTTTTATTTGCATTTCTCTAATAATTAGTGATGTTGAACATCTTTTCATGTGTCTGCTGGCCATCTGCATGTCTTCTTCGGAAAAATGTCTATTCAGATCCTCTGCCCATTTTTTAATCAGTTCGCTGTTGTTGTTGAGTTGTATGAATTCTTCACATATTTTTGTATATCAACCTTTATTGGATATGTGATTTGCAAATATCTTCTCCCATTCAGTAGGTTGTCCTTTCTTTTTGTCAATAGTTTCCTTTGCTGGGCAGAAGCTTCTTAGTTTGATATAGTCCCACTTGTTTATTTTTGCTTTTGTTTCCTTTGCCTGAGAAGACATATATCTCATAAGATATTGCTAAGACCGATGTCAAAGTGCCTATTAAACTGATCTTCTTATGAGTCTCTTAAAGTGGCTCCAAAAAGATTCAGACCGGTCCCCTAAACACTTGCAAATGGCGGCGTCACTGGAATATGTGTATTCTCCTCCATGGTGACTATTTTGAAGGACAACATGCATCTGCATTGTCATTTTACTGTCACTCCTTCTGATCTGTCTCCCAACCATTTGGAAATATACATATTTCCCTGAGTTAGTAACAGCAGACAAAAAGGCTTTTAAAATATATACCTGTCAGGATGGCTGTTAATACTGGTTTCCAAAAAAAGTTGCCATGATTTATATAAGGCTTTTATGCTGAGCAAAATTTATGAACTTTTCTCTCTACCCTGACTTCTCAGTGTCTAGGAACTAACTGTAAATCCTTGAACTAATGTATTTAGACACATTACACTGCTGTAGAAGTGAAGTACAGAGAGCAGCTGGGTGGATCCAAGCCCAGAGACATCTCATTTCTCATCAAATCCAAAGAATCCTGGAGCCATAAGATCTGAAATTTAAAGAGTGAAGTCACTTTCTTTCCATGGAATTGAGGCATTAAAATAAGAACAATTTTGAGAGGCACCATTTGGTGAATCAATGCAAAAGGAACTGAACTTGGGACTCTTGCACTCAAGCTTTTTTTTTTTCCAATTTGGGCAAATATTTATGGTCTGTTTTTCATTTTTTAGTCACAGAAATGAGTTCTTTTGAAAGAATCAATGTGGATTTATTATGGGTTTTTACGCGCTCAAGACCTTTGCATCAGAATGATCTTTGAAACAAAGGATTGTTATAGAAAGGTCTGCACATTTGTAAAACAAATGGTAGGACCCGAAATAGCTTTATGTCTGATATTCTAATATAGTGACAGAAATGACATATTTTCCCTGAATATATCCGGTGTTACAAAAATGGCATATTTGATTTCATAGCCTGAAATAATTTTACTTTATCATCACTAATAGGGACATAAGAAAATGTGAGTCCAAACAAAGATTTATATATAAATTGGCTTTGACTTTAGGTTAAAAAAAAATTATAATACTAAAACTGAAAACTAAGGCTGGAAGACCTAATTGTAAATATTGCAATGCGGGTTGGACATTTTCCTTTGGAGCTCTTCCCTTCCCATATTTACAATAATTACAATTCCAAACTGTCACCTTGAGTTGAGCCTTGAGGGATGTGATGACTCCTTTGGGCAGTCGTGGGGCAGGAGGTGTTTTTGTTGGTTCTTCACTTATGGTTTCTTGGCCCCAAGCCCACCCTGTGATGCTCCACTCTTTGATGGCAGGACTGGGACTGAGCAAACTAGAAGCCTTAGACTCCATTATGTTCTGGTATCCTGTTGCCTGATGACATGTCGCCATGTGGAGCTTGAGGGGGAGGTGGGAAAGTGGGAGGAGGAGAGATTTCCTTCCTGTTTCTAGCTCCTGTTAGAATCCCTCCAGCATCACAAGCTAGCCCCCCTGCTCCTTTCAGTACTTCCAGAACCTTCTGTGTCATGCCCAGCCTTCTGAGGTCTTTGTAGCAGTGGTGCAGTGCCCCACTTAGAAATCTAAGCACCAGCCAATCTAACCAGAAATCTAAGCAACATTTTGGTATCACTCCTCTTCACTTTTGTCCCCTCAACTCTAGGAGTCATAGCTACTTCCTGCAACTATTAATATCTGAGTTGCCTCAATCTTTCAGCACCTGTGTACCCAATTCCTTGTATTAATTTCCCTCTATTTGAAAAGCCTAGTATGCTTTCTGATTTTCTGATTGGACTCTCACTAATATTGTATTATTATATCCAAGCATAGGTTTTCTTAAAATTAGCACAGTTATGACTTCAGTACACATTTACAAACAATAAAGGAGAGAGAATCTCTGCCCAGTGGAGTCATCACATCCCTCAAGTCTCAACTCAAGGTGACAGTTTGGAATTGTAATTATTGTAAATATGGGAAGGGAAGAGCTCCAAAGGAAAATGTCCAACCCACATTGTAATATTTACAATTAGGTCTTCCAGCCTTAGTTTTCAGTTTTAGTATTATAATTTTTTTTTAACAAAGCAGCTCCCTTTAGAGACACATCCTAGAATCTGGGCACATCATTTCCCCTTACATCTCGTTTGCCAGAATTTAGTGAAGTGATCATACGCAACTGTGTGGGAAGCTCTATGTAGATTTTAATCCGGTAGTTAGGTATCTGGCTAAAAGTCTGGGATTCTCTAAGTAGAAGTATAAGGGAAGGGGTAATGGGACCACAGTGAGCAGTCTGGGACAGACCATGTTATAGAGGAGGAAATCCTTTTATTCAACAAGCTTTTATCAAGTGCTAGATACCTTTCTAGGTGCTGGGATACTACAGTGAATCAACCCAGATCTCTGCTCCCAACAGTTTACATTCTAATGGTGGGGTTGGAAGGCAGATCACAGATCTATAACAATAAACAAATAAGTACATACTATAATGTCTGTTCAGTGACTTTGATCAGAGACCTGGGGAAGAGCATTCCAGGCAGGACATGCAAAGGTCCTGGGGTGGAGCAAGGTCAGAGTGCTAGAGGAGCAGCCAAGAGGCCAGTGTGGTTGCAGCTGAGCAAGGGGTAGCAGATGAGACTGGAGAAACAGTCACCATTGAAGAGATCAAGGGTTACATAGGATATGAGAACAATTAGACGTTAGGCTCCATCGATTCTTTTAATTAGAGTTAAAATCATCATCCATGAGTTCATTCAACAAACTTTTTAAAAAGAGCTTTCCCATGTGCCAGCCACTGTGCTAGTACTTTTTTTTTTTTTTTTTTTTTTTTGCGGTACGCGGGCCTCTGACTGTTGTGGCCTCTCCCGTTGTGGAGCACAGGCTCCGGACGCGCAGGCTCAGCGGCCATGGCTCACGGGCCCAGCCGCTCCGCGGCATGTGGGATCTTCCCGGACCGGGGCACGAACCCGTGTCCCCCGCATCGGCAGGCGGACTCTCAACCACTGCGCCACCAGGGAAGCCCTGTGCTAGTACTTTTTAAGATTTTTTGATGTGGACCATTTTTAAGAAGTCTTTATTGAATTTATTACAATATTGCTTCTGCCTTTTTTAAAAAAATATAAATTTATTTATTTATTTTTATTTTTGGCTGCATTGGGTCTTCATTGCTGCGCCCGGGCTTTCCCTAGCTGCGTTGAGCAGGGGATACTCTTCCTGGCGGTCCACGGGCTTTTCATTGTGGTGGCTTCTCTTTGTTGCGGAGCACAGGCTCTAGGCCCGTGGGCTTCAGTAGTTGTGGCGCACAGACTTCGTTACTCGGCGGCATATGAGATCTTCCCGGACCAGGGATCAAACCCGTGTCCCCTGCATTGGCAGGCAGATTCTTAACCACTGCGCCACCAGGGAAGTCCCGCTTCTCTTTTATGTTTTGGTTTTTTGGCCGCGAGGCATGTGGGATCCTAGCTCCCCAACCAGGGATCGAACCTGCAACCCAGCACTGGAAGGCAAAGTCCCAACCACTGGACCACCAGGGAAGTCTCTGTGCTAGTACTTTGGATACAGGCATAGTCGAGGCTACGAAGGAGCTCATTATAGTCTAAGCAGGGAGATAGAAATGCAAACAAACAACTGCAATCTAAAGTGGTAATACAATGACGCGTGGAGTGGTACGGAACAACCCACACTGCGTTGAAGAGGGCTACGGAGGAGACTTCTTGGAAGAAGAGCAAGGATACATGTCCTGAATTAAAGGATGAATAGGAGGGTCCATCCAGGAGAAAAGGAGAGATGACATTCCAGGCAAAGGAGTGATCCTCACAGGCCAGAAGCAGTATTATGAGTGTG
Source organism: Physeter macrocephalus (assembly GCF_002837175.3). Classification (NCBI taxonomy): domain Eukaryota; kingdom Metazoa; phylum Chordata; class Mammalia; order Artiodactyla; family Physeteridae; genus Physeter; species Physeter macrocephalus. The sequence goes on along the minus strand of NC_041222.1, from coordinate 95,413,577 downwards.
TGTGTTTGTGTGTGTGTGTGTGTGTGTGTGTATATGCGTGATCTACTTTAGTGTTGTTGCAGGATGAGGCGAAAGGGGTAGGTAGGGACCAGAAAATGGAAGTCTCTGTCCCCAGACAGTTCCAAACTTTATCTTGTAGATAACAGGGAGTTGTAGAAGGGATTGAAGCTGGGAAGTGTCATGCTAATCATTGTATTTAATCGGATCACTTTGTGGTAATGTGGAGGATACAGGGAGGTCAAAGCGGTGCCAGGGACACACATGAGGCGTAGTGAGAGCTGGCAGGCTGCGAGGAGGGAAGGGCCAGAGAGCCAACTGCTGGGCTCTAAGGTGGATGAGTGGAGCTTTGCTGCTGACTCTATGTAAAGCGGTGGGTTTAGAGCTGCAGGGGCACAGATGCTTCAGACCTGTGCGCGCCTACAAGGAATTATACTTGAACCGAAGATTCAGGTGCAAACACAAGTTCAAGATGGATGCCAGGAAGTGCCACAGACGCTAGAGGTAACACGATACTCAGACGGAAAGGACACGCATCAGGCTTCCTGGAGGTCATGTCATCTGAGGAGGCTCTTGAAGAATGGAGGGGCACCGGAGGTTAATCTAAGGAAAATTGGGGTTCTTTGGAATGTTAGTGTGTCAAAATGCTCTAAGACAAAAGGGCTTCATGGTCAAATGATTTGGGTTAGTACTATGTATCGTATCTTTCTTTAGATTATTACAAGGCTTCTTCACAGATTACAGGCTCTGAGAATTCCTCAGGAAAGAAGCCTGTTTTTAACTTGTTTCCTCAACTGTATATTTACCCCCATGCTCCCAGCACGCTTTGCCTCCCCTTCCCCAACCTGTTATTTCCCTGCAGAACCATGTTCCAGAAGCTAGAGTTTGAGGAACCACTGGTGTGACAGAGAAGGAAACTGAAGCCAGAGGAATTAGCGCTGTGAAGTAGAGAGTGGGACCAGGGCCATGGAGCCTATGTTTTTTTGTCCAGTGTTCTTCCTGGGCATCATTCCCTCCAACCAAACAGCGTTTTTAGTGCGAATCTAGGTACTGAGCACTGAGCAAGGCATTCTGGAGGATGCTGTCCACAGATGGTTTCGGTCGACTGAAGACGAAAAGGAAACAACAAACCAAAACCCCACTATGTGGCATGGGTTATACAAACATGCCGGGAATGAAGGGTCAGTTCCAATCTTGGGCAGGGAACGTTAGCAGGGACTTGGGACAAATACAGAGGCCCCAGGATGGGCCAGCCCTCTGAGATAAAACCCAGGCAGGGACATGGAAACCAGGGTTCATTTCCAGAGCCTGGGTGGAGGGGAAGGATCTGGTCTGGGTGATCTGGATGGCCCTTGGACTCAGAGTTTCACAGTAAGAATGATCTGGCTCTGATTCTTACGTCAAAGGCAAGCAGTCTGAAAACTAGAAAGAGAAGGGTGGAAATCATGTCCACTCTCTGGGATGCGGGGCTGGCAAAGATGGAGCAAAGTAGGAAACAGTCAACATGCGAGAGCACGTATAGGATTCCCTCTTAGATGCCAGCGTCCTGGTGTGTGTGCGTGTGCGTGTGTGTGAGTATGTGTACATGTGCACGCTTGCTCAGGTGTGTACGTGCGTGGGTGTGGGCACGTGAGGAGAAATGGGGGATGGGGAAATCACAGATACAGCCCTCAAATAACAGGCAGAACAGAGCAGGTTCTTGTCTTCACAGAGATGATGGAGGCAGAGTATGGAAGATGGTTATCAAATGATACTCTGTAAATCCTGGCATTAGAGCCCTCAGACATACATCAGAATCACATTGTCACTCACACAGATACAACAGTATTGTGATACAATTATAAACATTCATAATTAGAACAAAGTAAGAAGGTCGGGTCTGATCTAGTTTGTTGGCAATATTTCCCTTACCTTAATAACTGTAATAACTAATTAGATGAGATGTCCCTGCTCTTTTAATAAAGTGGCGTCGTTCCTTACAAAGATCACTTAATCCCCGCTTCTAGTTTCTCTCCTTCATATCATCCTAAATTAGCTGCTGTCAGAGCTCTGATCATATTACTTGCCTACTCAAGACACCCTCCTCCCTCTTAATGAATAAAATCCACCCTTCACGGTGTGGCGTTCAAGGGCTCCAGACCACCTTTCCAAATCCTGCTGTGAGTCACCCTCATAATCCTATGCTCTGAGATGATGTTTAAAATGTGTAACAGTCAGTAATGTCTGGGTGCCAATCAACCCAAACCGGTGGGACCACAGCACCGAAGCAGGGTCGTGCAGCAACCCTGCTATGTCAGGGGCAACTCTGGTCACTGGGGGGTGGGCGGTCCAGGGGACCCAGGGGGCAGCTGGGATGGCAGGGTGAACACTGGGGGGCCGGGACTGGTGGCCCTTTACAGCTAGTTCAGAAGTATTTCGTTGCTTTAGCAATTTGCATACCTTCCAGCTGAATATCAGCCCAGCCTCTTGAAGCTCCGGCTCCCCTTTTTGTTCTCTGCTCCTTGCACGCCATGTAGTCTCTATTTTCTTGCCTTTGTGCATGGATTTAGAGGATCTATCCAGGAGATCTAATGTATGACTAACTGGAATTTCAGAAAGAAATAGAATATGTGGGGAAGAAATTATCAAAAAAAATTACCAGAACAGAAGGATTCATCTGTCCATCCATCCATCCATCCACTCATCTATTTATCCATTGAGTACTTGTTGAGCGCCAGACATTCGCTTAAGTACAGAGGATACAGGTGTAAACAACATAGATGAAAAATCTCTGCCCTTATGGAATTTACATTCTAGTGTGAGAGATAGTTAATAAAATAAAATAGATGAAATATAGAGTGTATTAGTGATAAATGCCAGAGGAAAATATCTAGCATGTAAGGAAGAAAGGAAGGGTCAGGAGAGGTTGCAGTTTTGGACAGAACAGCCAGTGAATGTCTCACCGAGAAGAAGACAGTTGAGTAAGTCCTGAAGGAAATAATGGAGAAGCCATGTGGACCTCTGGGATCGGATATCAAATGCAAATGACTGAAGGTAGGAATGCACCTGCATTGACTTGGCACTACAACCAGCAACTCCAGAGGAAAAAGCCTGAGAGAAATAATAGGAAATAAGTCAGGGGTGGGGTGGGGCTGGGGCTTAATTTCTCATTTTAGGGATTTTGATTCAAGTGACTTCTTATCAGTTCATAAAGATTCATTGATTCCCCCCCGCTTTTTTATGGCTGTAGATGATATCATTGTATGATCGTTTATTCAGCTCATCTCCGGGATGGGCATTTGAATGGTTTCCAATATTTTGCCATTATAAATAATGCAGAGTGAATAACTAGTACAAATGTTGTTTATAATTTGTGGACGTATACTTTCAGGGTAAACTGCTGGATATTGGATTGCTGAGTCAAAGCATAAGTGAATGTGTAGCTTTATTATATCTTCTTAATTCCCTTCCATACCACTGTGCATACCAAGGGCATATCTTTGTGTACTCCTACCAGCAATGTATGAGAATGTCTCTTTTCCCATATTCTCACCAAGTGTGTTGTCAAGCTTTTGAAATTTTGTCAGTCTAATGGGTGTGAAATTGTAGCTTGGTGTAGTTTTAATTTTTGTTTCTCTTAGTGTGAGAGAAGTTGAGTCTGTATTCATATGCTTAAGTATCATTTGTCTTTTTCTGTGAAATGTCTGTTTTTGTCTTTTATGCATCTTTCTCTACAGTTTTCCCTCCTTTTTTTTTTTTTGAGAGGTCTTTATATATTAAGAAGCTTAAGTTTCAAATATTTTATCAGCTTGTCATTCATTTTTCCCTTTGTTTATGGGATTTTCCCATGTAAAAAAGCTAGGGTTTAGTATTTTATGGTCAAATTTATCAGTCTTTTCCTAATTGCTACTAGATTTTGAGTCATTCATACAAAGACTTTCTCTACATTCAGGTTATAAAGGCACTCATCCATATTTATCATAGTTCCTGTACTTATAAAAAAAAAGCCATTTAGGTCTCTGACTTATTCAGAGTTTATTCTGGTTCAATGAATGAAGTATGGTCCAATTTTATCTTTTTTTTTTTTTTTTGCAGTACGCGGGCCTCTCACTGTCGTGGCCTCTCCCGTTGTGGAGCACAGGCTCTGGACGCGCAGGCGCAGCGGCCATGGCTCACGGGCCGAGCTGCTCCGCGGCATGTGGGATCTTCCCGGACCGGGGCACGAACCCGTGTCCCCTGCATTGGCAGGCGGACTCTCAACCACTGCGCCACCAGGGAAGCCCCTAAGAATTTAGTTTTAATTTTGTTACTAAAAATTATGTTTTCTTTTCCATTGCAACTTCTAATTGGTTATAGATTGTATGTATGACAGTTACTGATTTTCTAAGGTTTATTTAATATCATACTACCTTATTGAATTCTCTTATTGTCTATACGAGTCTTGTCATTGATTTTCTTGACTCTCCCAGGTGGACCTCGTATTATCTGCATCCTCTCCTTTTTTCCACACTCTCCATCTTGATTTTACCTTGATATGGGCTTTGCAGCTGTCTCTATTGGTTTTGGGTACCTAATTCCCCACATGAGGATTTTTAATATTCTTTGTCTCTTAGTTTTGCTGTAGGCATTGATAATGGGTGGCTTTATCACACTTTTTGTGCATTCCCATCTTTTTTAGAGAATGTGTGAAAAGATTTAGAATTAATTGGCTCCCATTTTCCTACAGGAAACTAGAAGTCCTGATTTTTCTTTTTTTTTGGCTTGTGGGATCTCAGTTCCCCAACCAGGGATTGAACCTGGGCCACAGCAGTGAAAGCGCTGATTCCTAACCGCTAGACCACCAGGGAATTCCCTAGAAATCCTGATTTTTTTTCTTTTTTAAAAAAATGTGAGGGGCTTCCCTGGTGGCGCAGTGGTTGCGCGTCCGCCTGCCGATGCAGTGGAACCGGGTTCGCGCCCCGGTCTGCAGAGGGAGGCCCGCATACCACAAAAAAAAAAAAAAAAAAAAAAAAAAAAATGTGAGCAACTTCAAAAATTCAGAAAACTGGAGAGAATGATATCACGAACAATATGCCTAATACAAAGCTTTGTCAAATCTTAATTTCTTTTTGCTGTATTTGCTTCAGGTTGTTTTTCTTTTAACAGAAAGAGAACATTACAGATACACTTGAAGCTGCCTGTGTAGCTCTCACCACCGAGTCTCCCCCCTTCCCGGGAGTGACAACCATCCTGACTTGGGTAGTTACAATGACCACATATGTTTTTATGCTTTAACAAAATATTTAATTTTCCTTAAACAATGCATTATTGCCTTGAATGTTTATGAATGCTTTATAAATAGCATTTTACTGTACATATCCTCCTGCAACTTGCTTTTCCTGTGGTTTATTCATTTTGGCTTCTAAATAATATTCTGTTGTTTATCTACAGCTCAATTTATTTATTCATTCTTCCATTTGGTTATTTTCAGGGTTCTTGTTTTTCTAGTAGAAACTGCTTCAGTAGGATCCTCATACATGTCTCCTTGCTGCCTGAATGAGTGATTCTAGAAAATATACATTTCAGGGTGGAAAGGCTGGGTCATGCTGCTGAATAGCTTCTCAAAGTGATTGTTCCTCTTTCACTGCCAAAGCCAATGTTAGGGAGTCTCCGCACAAGTCCACAGCCACCAATACTTGGCTCTTCAGATTGGCACATTTTTGGTACTCTGATGGGTTTTTGAAATGTTCTTTTTCCTGAGGCTTCATGAGGACAACACAGGATTATTTTAAAATACTGACTCCATGCTCTGTATGCAATGATATCATTCACAAACAGATTTATATGTAATAAACTCTAAAGGATATAGCAATTCAAAATCTTCCCTTACTAAGGAAATGTTCATAAGCCTTAATTAACTTGTAAATGATAATAATAATGATTTATGAATAAGTAACTGATATATTACATTTATATTAGCATATACTATTAATATATTGTGCTATACTAACAATAATAATAACTTATTGGGGATTGCATAAAAACCTTACATAAGCAATCTTACTGAGGAGCCCCATGAAGCAGGAATAAGTAAATTTATATATTAGGTGGGGAAACAGGCTCAGAGAGTTTTCAAGGACTCTCTTAAACTACAGATCCAGTAGGTGGTAGAGGCAAGATGTGAAATCAGCCTTGGGGGTCATGCAGTCTGATCCTCCCTGTGGGTGTCACGTTGCCCTTGTCTTGTGTCTCCCAGGCAGAAGTTAAACCTCTTGTTCTGTGGTCCTCACGACTGAGCTAATGTGCTGTCACCTACATTGTTATAAGTGCCAAGTCATTATCCATCGATTATTTTTTAAATAGGATTCAGTCCTTCTCTTTAGTATCCCTGCAAACTGTTGGCTGCCTGCTCCAGTCAATAAACAGGATGGGCCGTACTGCAGTGATCTGACCCTCTCTCACCTCAATCTCAGCACTTTCTTTTTTTAAAAAAAAATTTTTTTTGGAGTATACTTGATTTACAATGTTGTGTTAGTTTCATGCATACAGCAAAGTGAATCAATTATCCATATACACATATCCACTCTTTTTAGATTCTTTTTTTTTTTTGCAGTACGCGGGCCTCTCTCTGTTGTGGCCTCTCCCGTTGCAGAGCACAGGCTCCGGACGCGCAGGCTCACCGGCCATGGCTCTCGGGCCGAGCCGCTCCGCGGCACGTGGGATCTTCCCGGACCGGAGCACGAACCCGTGTGCCCTGCATCGGCAGGCGGACTCTCAACCACTGCGCCACCAGGGAAGCCCCTACATTCTTTTAGTACTTTCTTTTCTGGTTGTATTTATTCTCTTTGCAGATTCAGTGCTCTCCTCCAAAATGTTTAACCAAACTTTGCAAAAAAAAATAAAAAACAAACAAACAAAAATAAGTTAAAGGGAAGTACTAATCTAAAAAGACCAAAGCCAAATTAAAAACAAAACAAAACCCAAAAAGAATCATGTACCACAATGCTCACTGCAGCTCTATTTACAATAGCCAGGACATGGAAGCAACCTATGTGTTCATCGACAGATGAATGGATAAAGAAGATGTGGCCGGGGAAGGGTAAGCTGGGACAAAGTGAGAGAGTGGCATGGACATATATACACTACCAAATGTAAAACGGATAGCTAGTGGGAAGCAGTTGCATAGCACAGGGAGATCAGCTCAATGCTTTGTGACCACCTAGAGGGGTGGGATAGGGAGGGTGGGAGGGAGACACAAGAGGGAGGACATATGGGGATGTATGTATATGTATAGCTGATTCACTTTGTTATACAGCAGAAACTAACACACCATTGTAAAGCAATTATACTCCAATAAAGATGTTTAAAAAAAACCAAACAAAACAAAACCCAAAGAACAACCTTAAATGGACTTCATTGCTGACAGTTCTCAGGTCATGCCTCTCCTTGGGGGCTTCTCCTGATCAGCTCTATCCTTAGCCCTTGACCTGGCACCAGGTACTGTGGCCAGTCCACCCTCCCCAGTGGGGTTGCATTGACCATGCCCACCTCATCAGGGTTGTTTTTTTCTATGGCCTAAAGAGAGGGGAAAAAACTTCTCTCCATTTCAGGGCCTCCTCCCACCCAGCCTGATAAAAATCTGCAGAAATGCAATTCTGCACACATGAAAACACAGCAATAGGGCTCCATGTATGTCCAAACTTTCCATTCTGAGCAGGAAATGGGCTTTACTTCTTAACCAAAAGGTCCTCCAAACTGAGTTCCCAAATCCTCCTTGAACAGAAGAGTAGAAAACTTCTCCCGGTTTTATTTATTTATTTAGTTTCCTTTTTTTTTGGCCATGCGGCATGTGGGATCTTAGTTCCCTGACCAGGGATCGAACCCATGTCCACTGCACTGGAAGCACAGAGAGAGCCTTAACCACTGGACCGCCAGGGAAGTCCCTCTCCCAGTTTTAGGTTTGCAGGTTTCAGAAAATTTGAGATTGATTCTTTCTTAGCATACTTGATCACACCTTGAGCATCAAAATTGTGTAGGTTAAAATAACACAGTCCTAATACACACTCTTGTTAAATTTATTGAATTGAATGACTTTTCCATTAGACAAATATTTACTTGACCATTGAGGTCTCTTAGGCGGCTTTTGGGAAAGAGGTAAAAGGGAAAGTCTTAGATCAGGGCATGTTATCAAAAAATGAATGTTACCTTGTGGTAAGCTGCAGAGAAAGTTCTGGCAGGCCATTGTCACCCACTCCTTCCAGGATGGCCACTCATTGGAGAGGGCACATTGTCCATCATCTTTCTTGGGTTTGCTGATTCTAGCTATTGTATTTTTATCAATTTACCTGGGGGGTGCGTGGAAGAGTATCTGACTCTGAGAAATGTATCCACACTAATCACAGCTATAAGAAATTTATAAATCCAGAATATTAACTTACTGATTAAAAATGGTGAGTATATATGGGTCCAGACTACTTTATCTGCAACCTCTATTCCCAAATCTTTCAAAACCAGTTTCTGTACTTATTAGGCAGCAGAACTTCCACGAACTGAGGTGAGGCTATTTAAAGACTCCTTTGATCGTCCTTCATGTAAATATTCATGAATTACACTGCAGAATGTGTGTTTAGTTGCATGGTGTAGCCCCAGACTTTGCTAGAAGGTGGGTTTACAGATTGAATATACAGTATGTGCACTGTTACCTTTCTAAAATTTGAAAATATCTGTGTTCTGAAGCATATCTGGCCCCGAGGGTTTTAGGTGAAGGACTGTGGCTTTGTGCTGCCAGGGCATAGAGGCCTTATACCCAACCCTTGGGGCAATGCCACACTGGTACCAAAGTGCCTGGGAAACAGACCCTGCCCAAGGCCAGCAGGGGACTGTAGCACCTGATCAGACAAAGCTGGACGAGCACCTAACTTGTGAGGAATCCAGGAGAATTGTCCTTGCTTGTAGGAGCAGAGACTACTCTATAATCAGACCACTCAATCTGTCAGTCTGTTTTTCCCATACAAAGACCTGGATAAACCCTAAAACTTTCCTACTATGAAATCATTATGTGTCCATATTCCCTACCAATGACCAAAGGTTTCTAACTTTGAGGGACTTCTTCAAAATATTTAGACATTGGATGGTAGCTTAATTTACAAGGTTATCTCTCTCTAGTTCTTTCTAAAATTTATTTTGAGATACTGAAAAGGACACAATCATGATGTACGGCTCAATGACTTTTCATAAATGGAACACATCTGTTAACTAACACCCAGATCCAAAAATCCATTACCAGCACTGCACAAGCTGGCCTCATATCTTTTCCCAGTCACTACCTATGATGTATCTTATCTGTTTCTTCTTGACAAGACTTGGGGCAGGCATCCTTGGTATTTTGAAGATCTGTGGGAGACATACTAATTTCCCTAGTCATATTTGCAAAATATCATTTAATGGGGTTGACACACTGGAAATATTTACACAAATAGCTAACTCCATTTATTTGTATGAATTCCTGTTAATCCTTATAAAACTGACCCTTTCTGACCTTGTTATCCAACTATCGGAATGCATCTTATTTGTGGTTTGCAGTTACTGTGCACTGACTGCAATTGTTTACCAAAGATTTAGGGCAGGTCAAGAGCTCCTGGGCAGTGTGTGTGAACCTGAGAGGGGGAAAAATGTTTCCTTTTTCTGGGAAAATCTAAAGTATAGGAACAAGAGGTTACAGGGTATAGTGGACCACAGTGGCTTTGGCCACTTAAACTTACATTTGTGCTAAAGTAGTCCTTTACCTCGTTCCATCACCAGCCTCGCATTGGCATTGGGGATTCCCCCATCCTTGGCCCCTGCACTTAGAAGATCTGCTCCCTGTTCTGAGGAAAGTGTTGGTGGGGCACAAGGCCAGTCCCAAGTTAATGAGGACATTGCAGTAGTTCCTGGGCCCGTGGTGCATCCCTTAAAAGGGATTTGCTGTGTGAGGATGTTGGGGTAGAAATCTCCAGCTAGTTTTATTCAGCCTCAGAAAAGTATGTGCTCTGGGACCTTCCCATCACTAACATCTCTGCCTTCCCTGAGTGTCCAAGGCATCAACCTCTATTTGGTGGTGGTGGTGGGGGATTAAAATGATCCCGAAATGGACATTGTCCTTAAGGTAAAGTTTGCGCGAGCTGGCCAAGATCCGAAGCTCTAAGAGGTGACACTTTTTTTTTTTTTTTTTGAGGTGACACTTTTGTTAGACAGTTGGCGGTCCCTGTGGCCTCTCTGCCCGAAACAAGAAGGACAGCACTGCTAATGCTGCCCCTAACAGGTACCATGCTGGTCTCCCCTGGACTGGCCGTGGTCTCTGAGACAGCGCCCCGGGCCTCCTGGTGCTGTGGACTGAGGGTGTTCACCTGTCTGAGCTTGGCTGTCCCTGACATTGACTCCACACCTCTCCACGTGGTGCTTAAAGTTCAGGAAGCTCCAATCTCCACCCCCCTTCTTGCTTCTTCTGTCTTCCTTCCTCCTAGCCAGGGAAACCTTCGATTTCTCCCACAGGCATGGAGGGATGGCTTTTTATGAAGTTCTATATTCCGTCTAGTTTAGTCAATAAATGTTATGCCCCACTCCTTTCCAGCTTTGCCTTTAGAGGGAATGAGCCTTATTCTTTCCTTCTATGATGTCTGGCTCATGCAAAGCAAAAGCCTCACTTTTTACAACGATGGTCCATGGATTCCAAGAGCCTCTTTTTTTTTTTTTAATTATTTTATTTATTTTGAGAAATCTTGGAAAACTAATGTTAGGTGAAAAAGTCAATCCTATAAGGCTACATACATATGGTATAATACTGTTTTGTTTTTTAAATTTATTTATTTTATTTATTTTTGGCTGTGTTGGGTCTTTGTGGCTGCACGTGGGCTTTCTCTAGTTGCGGCGAGTGGGGGCCCCTCTTAATTGCAGTGCGCAGGCTTCTCATTGTGGTGGCTTCTCTTATTGCGGAGCATGGGCTCTAGGCACACAGGCTTCAGTAGTTGCAGCACGCAGGCTCAGTAGTTGTGGCACGTGGGCTCTACAGCGCAGGCTCAGTAGTTGTGGCACACGGGCTTAGTTGCTCCGTGGCATGTGGGATCAACTCAGGGGACTTGGGTTCGATCCCTGGTCAGGGAACTAAGATCCCTCATGCCATGGGGCAACTAAGCCTGAGCGCCACAACTACTGAGCCCACACACCACAACTAGAGAGAAGCCCACATGCCATAATGAAGAGCCCACTAGCCACAATGAAGATCCCATGTGCTGCAATTAAGACCCGATGCAGCCAAATAAATAAAAAATAAAATAAAAAATAAGCTTAGTAAACTATGCCCTATAGTTAGAGTGAATGTCAGGACTAGTGGAATTGGGCTCTGAACCAGGAAGGATGTACCCAGGGTCTTTGGCAGCCATCTTGATGCCAGAAGGGAGACCCCATCTGGGAATGAGGTGACTACTGACAGCACATTGGCCAAATGGCCAGTTTGCTAAAGGTATTAGTTTGCTAGGGCTGCCATAGTAAAGAACTGCAGACTGGGTGGCTTAAACGATAGAAATTTATTTTCCCATGATTCTAGAGACTAGAAGTCTGAGATCTAGATTCTGCAGGGTTGGTTTTTCCTGAGCCCTCTCTCTTTGGCTTGTAGACAGCTGTCTTCTCCCTGTGTCCTCACATGGTCTTCCCTCTGTGTGTGTGTCTGTGTCCTAATCTCCTCTTCTTATAAAGACACCAGTCGTATTGGACTGGGACTCACTCATATAACCTCATTTTACCTTAGTTACCTCATTAAAGGCCTTGTTTCCAAATAGTCACATTCTGAGGTACAGGCGGTGAGAAATTCAACATATGAATTTTGAGGGGACACAATTCAGCCCATAACATAAGATAACCATTTTCCTACATTTACTTACTTCTTTTAGTGGTTTAGTTCCAGTTTACTTGTTTGATTTTGTTTTCCAACTAGCACCATAAAGAAAGTTCAGCAGTGTGCTTCCTGGCTCCCCAATGCATTGTGTAATGGTATTGACTTTTGGTGACTTGGTCCACATCCAGTCAAGACTAAAGAGAGAACAGAGAGAAACCAGATCCTGGTTACGTCAGCTGAGCCTGTAATCAGCTATGCCTGAAATCATGGTTCATTTACCTGAATCAATAAAATCCCTTTGTCTCAAGTCAGTTTGACTTGGGATTTCAGTCACTTGCAATGGAAAGAGTCCTAATGGACACGGTAGCATTCCATTTTTTTGTTTTTTGTGCAGAATTATTTTTATTAATTTTTACTAGGCTGAAAATAATTGTCTTTAAGCATCTAAATAATTTAAATCCTTGATACAAATATGTAGATGTTAACACTTTTTGTTGAGGAATAATTCACAAACAATAAATGGGACCCAGTTAAAGTACACAACTTGATGAATTTTGATAGATATCACATACCCATGAAGCCACCACCACAATCAAGATACAGAACTGCTCCATCACACCAAAAGTGATTCTTATTTTTTCATATACTTTATGTTGCTTTTCACTTTTTTTTCCTTAACATCTTTATTGGAGTATAATTGCTTTACAATGGTGTGTTAGTTTCTGCTTTATAACAAAGTGAATCAGCTATACATATACATATATTCCCATATCCCCTCCCTCTTGCTTCTCCCTCCCACCCTCCCTATCACACCCCTCTAGGTGGTCACAGAGCACGGAGCTGATCTCCCTGTGCTATGCGGCTGCTTCCCACTAGCTATCTATTTTACATTTGGTAGTGTACATACGTCCATGCCACTCTCTCACTTCATCCCAGGTTATCCTTCCCCCTCCCTGTGTCCTCAAGTCCATTCTCTACATCTGTGTCTTTACTCCTGTTCTGCCCCTGGGTTTTTCAGAACCATTTTTTTTTTTTTTTTAGATTCTATATATATGTGTTAGCATACGGTATTTGTTTTTCTCCTCTGTATGACAGTCTCTAGGTCCATCCACCTCATGACAAATAACTCAATTTCGTTTCTTTTTATGGCTGAGTAATATTCCATTGTATGTACGTGCCACATCTTCTTTATCCAGTCATCTGTTGATGGACAATTAGGTTGCTTCCATGTCCTGGCTATTGTAAATAGAGCTGCAATGAACATTGTGGTACATGACTCTTTTTGAATTATGGTTTTCTCAGGGTATATGCCCAGTAGTGGGATTGCTGGGTCGTATGGTAGTTCTATTTTTAATTTTTTGAGGAACCTCCATACTGTTCTCCATAGTGGCTGTATCAATTTACACTCCCTCCAACAGTGCAAGAGGGTTTCCTCTTCTCCATACCCTCTCCAGCATTTATTGTTTGTAGATTTTTTAAAAAGTTTATTTATTATTTTATATTTATTTTTGGCTGCATTGGGTCTTCATTGCTGCGCGTGGGCTTTTCTCTAGTTGCGGTGAGTGGAGGCTACTCTTTGTTGTGGTGCATGGGCTTCTCATTTCAGTGGCTTCTCTTGTTGTGGAGCATGGGCTCTAGGCACGCGCGCTTCAGTAGTTGTGGCTCGCAGGCTCCAGAGCACAGGCTCAGTAGTTGTGGTGCAGGGGCTTAGCTCCTCCGCGGCATGTAGGATCTTCCCGGATCAGGGCTCGAACCCGTGTCCCCTGCATTGGCAAGAGGATTCTTAACCACTGCACCACCAGGGAAGTCCCTGTTTGTAGATTTTTTGATGATGGCCATTCTGACTGGTGTGAGGTGATACCTCATTGTAGTTTTGATTTGCATTTCTCTAATGATTAGTGATGTTGAGCATCCTTTCATGTATTTGTTGGCCATCTGTATGTCTCCTTTGGAGAAATGTGTATTTAGGTCTTCTGCCCATTTTTGGATTGCGTTGTTTGTTTTTTTGATACTGAGCTGCATGAGCTGCAGGTAAATTTTGGAGATTAATCCTTTGTCAGTTGCTTCATTAGCAAATATTTTCTCCCATTCTGAGGGTTGTCTTTTCGTCTTGTTTCTGTTGTCCTTTGCTGTGCAAAAGCTTTTAAGTTTCATTAGGTCCCATTTGTTTCTTTCTGTTTTTATTTCCATTCTCTAGGAGGTGGGTCAAAATGATCTTGCTGTGATTTATGTCATGGACTGTTCTGCCTATGTTTTCCTCTAAGAGTTTTATAGTGTCTGGCCTTTCATTTAGGTCTTTAATCCATTTTGAGTTTATTTTTGTGTATGGGGTTAGGGAGTGTTCTAATTTCATTCTTTTACATGTAGCTGTCCAGTTTTCCCATCACCACTTACTGAAGAGACTGTCTTTTCTCCGTATATTCTTGCCTCTTTTATCAAAAATAAGGTAACCATATGTGCGTGGGTTTATCTCTGGGCTTTCTATCCTGTTCCATTGATCTATATTTCTGTTTTTGTGCCTGTACCATACTGTCTTGATTACTGTAGCTTTGTAGTA
>NC_041222.1:95397174-95398791 GCF_002837175.3 Physeter macrocephalus | reverse complement strand
GAATGCAAGAGACTTCTGTGCATTAATTTTGTAACCTGCTACTTTATCAAATTCATTGATTAGCTCTAGTAGTTTTCTGGTAGCATCTTTAGGATTCTCTATGTATAGTATCATGTCATCTGCAAGCAGTGACAGCTTTACTTCTTCTTTTCCAATTTGGATTCCTTTTATTTCTTCTTCTTCTCTGATTGCTGTGGTGAAAACTTCCAAAACTATGTTGCATGAGAGTGGTGAGAGTGGCCCACCTTGCCTTCTTCCTGATCTTAGTGGAAATGGTTTCAGTTTTTCACCATTGAGCATGATGTTGGCTGTGGGTCTATCATATATGGCCTTTATTTTGTTGAGGTAAGTTCCGTCTATGCCTACTTTCTGGAGGGTTTTTATCATAAATGGGTGTTGAATTTTGTCGAAAGCTTTTTCTGCATCTATTGAGAAGAGTTTGAGAAGGATAGGTGTTAGCTCTTCTTTAAATGTTTGATAGAATTCGTCTGTGAAGCCATCTGGTCCTGGGCTTTTGTTTGTTGGAAGATTTTAAATCACAGTAAATTAAATTACACACAAGTGTAATTTAAGTTACACACAAGTAATTTCAGTACTTGTGATTGGTCTGTTTATATTTTCTATTTCTTCCTGGTTCAGTCTCGGAAGGTTGCGTTTTTCTAAGAATGTGTCCATTTCTTCCAGGTTGTCCATTTTATTGGCATATAGTTGCTTGTAGTAATCTCTCATGATCCTTTGTATTTCTGCAGTGTCAGTTGTTACTTCTCCTTTTTCATTTCTAATTCTATCGATTTGAGTTTTCTCCCTTTTTTTCTTGATGAGTCTGGCAATTGCTGGTTGTTCTATGGAGTTGGGTCTTAGCATTGAGATGGAGATCTCTGGGAGAGCTTTTGCTGTTTGATATTACATGGAGCTGGGAGGTCTCTGGTGGACCAATGTCCTGAACTTGGCTCTCCACCTCAGAGGCACAGGCCTGACACCCTGCTGGAGCACAAAGACCCTGTCAGCCACATGGCTCAGAAGAAAAGGGAGAAAAAAGAAAGAAAGAACAAATAAAATAAAAAGTAATAAAGTTATTAAAATAAAAAATATTAAAAATTAAAAAATTGTAAAGTAATTTTAAAAAAGAAAGAAGAGAGTAACCAGACCAAAAAACAAATCCACCAATGATAACAAGTGATAAAAACAATACTAAAAAACAAACAAACAAAATGGAAAGACAGAATCCTAGGACAAAGGGTAAAAGCAAAGCTATACAGACAAAATCACACAAAGAGGCATACACATACACACCCACAAAAAGAGAAAAAGGAAAAAAATATATCTATATATTAAAAAAAACGGAGGAAGAGAGCAACCAGATCTATGAACAAATCCAGCAATGATAATAAACTCTAAATACTAAACTAAGATAAACATAAAACCAGAAACTGGTCAGTCCCATACAGCAAACCCCAAGTCTACAGTTGCTCCCAAAGTCCACCGCCTGAATTTTGGGATGATTTGTTGTCTATTCAGGGATTCCACAGATGCAGGGTACATCAAGTTGATCGTGGAGCTTTAATCCGCTGCTCCTGAGGCTGCTGGGAGAGACTTCCCTTTCTCTTCTTTGTTCGC
>NC_041222.1:95384375-95397164 GCF_002837175.3 Physeter macrocephalus | reverse complement strand
TCTATTCAGGGATTCCACAGATGCAGGGTACATCAAGTTGATCGTGGAGCTTTAATCCGCTGCTCCTGAGGCTGCTGGGAGAGACTTCCCTTTCTCTTCTTTGTTCGCACAGCTCCTGGGGTTCAGCTTTGGGTTTGGCCCCGCCTCTGCGTGTAGGTCGCCTGAGGGCCCCTGTTCTTCGCTCAGACAGGACGGGGTTAAAGAAGCCGCTGATTCGGGGGCTCTGGCTCACTCAGGCCGGGGGGAGGGAGGGGCACGGAGTGCGGGGCGAGCCTGCGGCGGCAGAGGCCGGCGTGACGTTGCACCAGCCTGAGGCGCGCCCTGCGTTCTCCCGGGTAAGTTGTCCCTGGGTCCCGGGACCCTGGCAGTGGCGGGCTGCACAGACTCCGGGAGGGGAGGTGTGGAGAGTGACCTGTGCTCGCACACAGGCCTCTTGGTGGCGGCAGCAGCAGCCTTAACGTCTCATGCCCGCCTCTGGTGTCCGCACTGATAGCCGCGGCTCGCGTCCGTTTCTGGAGCTCCTTTAAGCGGCGCGTTTAGGCCCCTCTCCTCGCGCACCAGGAAACAAAGAGGCAAGAAAAAGTCTCTTGTCTCTTCGGCAGCGCTGTGCCCGTTTCTGGAGCTCCTTTAAACGGCGCGCTTAATCCCTTCTCCTCGCGCACCAGGAAACAAAGAGGTAAGAAAAAATCTCTTGCCTCTTCGGGACTCCCTCCCGGCTAGCCGTGGCGCACTAACCCCTTCAGGCCGTGTTCACACCGCCAACCCCAGCCCTCTCCCGGCTTCCGACCGAAGCCCGCGCCTCAGCTCCCAGCCCCCGCCCGCCCCGGCGGGTGAGCAGACAAGCCTCTCGGGCTGGTGAGTGACGGTCGGCACCCATCCTCTGTGCGGGACTCTCTCCGCTTTTTCCTCCGCACCCTATTGCTGCGCTCTCCTCCGCGGCTCCGAAGCTTCCCCCCTCCGCCATCCGCGGTCTCCGCCCGCGAAGGAGCTTGCAGACAAGCCTCTCGGGCTGGTGAGTGCCGGTCGGCACCCATCCTCCGTGCGGGAATCTCTCCGCTTTTTCCTCCGCACCCTGTTGCTGCGCTCTCCTCCGCGGCTCCGAAGCTTCCCCCCTCCGCCATCCGCGGTCTCCGCCCGCGAAGGAGCTTTTAGTGTGTGGAAACCTTTCCTCCTTCACGGCTCCCTCCCACTGGTGCGGGTCCCGTCCCTATTCTTTTGTCTCTGTTTATGCTTTTCCTTTTCCCCTACCCAGGTACGTGGGGAGTTTCTTGCCTTTTGTGAGGTCTGAGGTCTTCTGCCAGCGTTCAGTGGGTGTTCCGTAGGAGTTGTTCCACATGTAGATGTATTTCTGATGTATCTGTGGGGAGGAAGGTGATCTCCGCGTCTTACTCTTCCGCCATCTTGAAGGTCTCAATCCGTTTTTAGGCCAAAAATGATGAAAGAAAACCTATACTTTCTTTTTAAGGTTTTTTTTTTTTTTCTAAGGTTCAGATTTCTCCTCTTTCTCTTCTATGCCAACCCAATGCTTGTACTAAAGCACTCCCAAAGAACAGCTTAAATCAAATATAAAGTAGGGAATCAGACCATATTACTCTAGTTTTAAATTTTCATTTAAATATTTTAATCTGTCATTTATTGAGTATATCCTGTGTGTTTGCCACTACTAAGTCATGAATTATCTTGTTTAGTCTTTTTAATTTTTTTGGCTGCTTCATTGCTGTGTGCGGGCTTTCTCTAGTTGCAGTGAGCGGGGGCTACTCTTTGTTGTGGTGCACGGGCTTCTCATTGTGGTGGCTTCTCTTGTTACGGAGCACAGGCTCTAAGCGTGTGGGCTTCAGTAGTTGTGGCACATGTGCTTCAGTATTTGTGGCTTGAGAGCTCTACAGCACAGGCTCGGTAGTTGTGGCTCTGCAGCATGTGGGATCTTCCCGGACCAGGGATTGAACCCATGTGCCCTGCATTGGCAGGCGGATTCTTAACCACTGTGCCACCAGGGAAGCCCTTGTTTAGTCTTTAAAATAAGCAAGCACTTGAGGTGGCGTGGTTTTAAGCCATCCAGTTTGTGCCATTTTTGTTATGGCAGCCCTAGCAAACGAATACATGTGGCAAAAGGAACTTTGCAGATGTGATTACATTAAAGATCTTGAGATGGAGAGATTATCTTGAATTATCCGGTGAGTCCAATGTAATCACAAGATGCTTACAAATGAAAGAGAGAAGCAAGATGGTCAGAGTCAGAGAAGGAAATGTGATGACAGCAGTGGGTCAGAGTGAGGCAGCACGAGGAATACGGCCGTTGCTGGCTTTGAAAACAGAGGGGCCAAAAGCCAAGGAATGCAGCAGCTCTGGAAGCAGGAAAAGGCAAGGAAATGGATTCTTCCCTAGACTCTCCGGCAGGAAGGCAGCTCTGCTGACACCTTGATTTTAGCCCAGAGAAACCCAATTTCAGACTTCTGTCCTACAGAACCATAAGATAATACATTAGTGTTGTTTTAAGCCATCAAGTTTGTGGTAGTTTGTAATTGTAACTGTGGTAATTTGCAGCATTAGGAAATTAATACATGGGAATTTTTTCTTTTTTAACTTACAAGCAGATATACCCTTACTAAACTTGAGAATCGCTGCTTGTAAGAGATGGAAGCTATTAAAATGTAGAGAAGGGATTTAAGATTTAAGTGTTAGAAAGGGTAATCTGGATTGGAGGATAAATCAGACAAGGTGAAGATTATAGGCAGAGAGATTAAAAGCAAAGTTATTGTAACAGTTCAAGCAAGACATGATGAGTACCTGAACTTGGGCAGTGCCAAGAAGAGTTGCAGGTTAAGGGGTGTATTTGAGAGGTTTATAGGAAGAATCAACAATGCTTATTAAGGGATAGGAGAGGGTCTTGGGTGACATTCAAGTTTATGGCTAAGGGAACTGGGTGGATCGTAGTATCATTCTTTTTTTTAAAAAACAGTATCAAGAGATGAATTTCCTCATGTTATTTATGGAAACAAAGTTTTACATGGGAGATGACTTTTCTGAGATATTAAATTAAATGTTTTTTATTTTAAAAATTGAGATATAATTGACTTACAACATCATATTAGTTCTAGGTGTACAACATAATGATTTTCTCTATGTATATATTACAAAATGATCACCACAATAAGTTTAGTTAACATACATCACCGTCCACAGTTACAAATCTTTTTTCTTGTGATGGGCACTTAAGATCTACTCTTTTAGCATCTTTCAAGAATGCAATACACTATTGTTAACTATCATCACCATGCTGTGCATTACATCCCCAGGACTTACTTATCTTAGAACTGGAAGTTTTTTACCTCTTGATCCCCTCCATCCATTTTACTCACCTACCATCCTCCACCTCTGACAACAATCAATCTGATCTCTGTATCTATGAGTTTGAGTTTTCTTTTACATTTCACATATAAGTGATATATACCATTCTTGTTTGATATCTGAACTGAAAACAATCTGGAGCTCGGGGGGGAGATTTGAACTGGAAATAACAGACTTGACATTAGTATAGATAAATGTTGAAGCCATGAGCATGAATGTGATCTCTCAAAAAAAAAAAAACCAAACCACTAATGGTATTGGAACTTGAGTCATCCACCTCACCTAGGTTACCTCCAAAATTGTTTTATACAAAAGGAAAATATTCACTCAAATTAACCATTTTATAGTGATGGAGCCATTTAATGGGAACAGTTACCAACAGATCTCAAAAAGTAGGGATGGGCCAAGGTCCATGTGATCTGACTTTTGAAAATGGGGGTCACATGGGTCAGCCTCTGTATCACTATGTGAAATTATTGTCTCTATCTAATGCCTTAGCAAAGTGGGCTGTTACTATTTAAAACTTTTTTTTTGAGAAGCAAGAGCCAATTGGAAATAGGTACAAATGTGAAGTACCAGCACATAGGGGAAAAACATCTTCAAACCTGCTGTATTTTGTGGGTAAGTCATTGCTCCTCAAATAGGTTACATATGTTTGAAAGCAGAAATTGTGTCTTAAAAGCCTATGGATTTTAGGGACTTCCCTGGTGGCCCAGTGGTAAAGAATCCACCTTCCAATGCAGAGGACGCTGGTTCAATCCCTGGTTGGGGAACTAAGATCCCACGTACTGCAGGGCAACTAAGCCCGCATGCCACAACTAGAGAGAAGCCCAAGCACCACAATGAAGAGACCGCATGCCTCAAAGAATATCCTGAGTGCCACAACTAAGATTCATGGCAGCCAGAAAAAAAGCCTATGGATTTGCAAGCTGTTCTCCTATAGACTATTTTGTGACATGGGCTCAGGTGTTTCATTCACAAATTACTGGGGAAATTTCCCAATTCTTGGAAGAATTTAACCAATCAATAGAGTTTTTGCAAGTTTTTCTCTTATATTTTTACTAAAACTTTTGTACCTGCTACCTTTGTGGGATAAAATGAGTGAAAAAGTAACACACACACATCCACACACACACACAAAGCAAGAGACTCAGAAACACCTAATTATTCTTTGTCTGAGGGCTTGTTTTGATTTGGAAATAAGAGCTTATAGTTGTGATTTTAAATTATTATAATTAACAGTCATGTTTCCTGCTAATAAAGTTGCTCCCAGTTTAGAGGACGAAATTAAATCTATCCTTCAATGTATATTTTGCAGCACACTAATTCCGTGGGATTTTTGTCTCACAGTCAAATAAGTCTGGAGGATACTGGATTAAACCAAGTTAAACTGTTTTCTCAGAGTCTGTGAAATGAGAATGCATCCACATATCTCCATGAAAGAATGGAGTTACAACATTTCTCAAAATTATTTGACCTCCACTTTTTCTCCACTCTGTCCTGTGGAACTAATGTTGCATGGGAGACATCTTTTGAAACATTGATATTGAGCATCTCATGTTCACATTTGGGTCATGATTCCCAGGTGCTTTACTTCCTCAAACAAGTTTGAGAATCACTGTTCTGTGTCACCCAGAAGAAGCCGAGAGATTACTAAACAATTGACGTAATATGGCAAAGACTGCTGGTTTTCCCCCAGTATCCATTCTCACCCTCTCCCTTTGAAAATAGAACTTGTGAATTTTAACTGTGAACAGAGCTGCCCAGAATACAGTCTGCCTTTCAAGCCCTCTTTGTGCTAGGTGAGAATGTTGACTGCATTCTGGAGGAACTGATATGAGAAATTGCTATGTCATGCCCTCAAAAGAAAGGGGCATATTTTCAACTTCCTCCTCCCCTGTTTCCACTGGCTGGAGTACAGTTGTGATGGCAGGAGTCAGAGCAGCTATATTGGGATAGGAGATGAACACCTCAAGTTGAGGATGGCAGAAAAATATAATAGAAACATCCTGGGACTCTTATGATTATAGAGACACTGTATCTGCCCTGCTTAGTGTTTTACATGAAAGAGAAACTTTAATCTGGTTCAGGCCATTTTTTATTGTGGGAGTCTTTGTTATAGCAACTAAATTTATATCCTAACTAACCACTAGTAAAGGGATCAGGAGGAAAAAGGAACATGCAGAGAGTGTGACAACCCTGGGTGCTGAACACACTTGGAACAGTTCTAGTTTGCTGGTTAAGGAGCTGTATGGGATGCTTTTCTTTTCTGATTGTGCATGCTTCTGTCTTATTGCCAAAACTTCCCCATAAACAGTATGCATATTAGCTGTGACTTTTCTTTCTCCTGAGGCTGTTAAATTTATTGAAAGAATTCACTTACATTCACTTAAATTTCTTTTACAGCTCCTTTCTTCAGAGTTCAAGGTGGATAATTTGACATACTGCTTTCTGGGGTTTTTTGGGGCAGCAAATGAATTCTTTTCTCAGACCAATTTTCAGAAGAAATAAAGAACAGTTAAGAAGTGTGAAAAACCTGAATTGTCATTCCCATTTTCATAGCACCTGTGGCAGAAGTTCAATTAAGCGAGCATCTATCGAAAAGCTATTATATACCCAGCTTTATGCTAGAAGCTGTGGAAGACAAAGGCCTCACGATCAGACTACAGACTGGTGTTCTTGCCCTGCCTTCATGGGGCTTTTTTTTTTTTTTTTTTTTTTTTACACAGATGTGTTATATATGGCTCCCCTTTCCATGTACAATGTTTCCAACACGGGACTTAATCAGTCAACAAGTACTGGACACCTCTTGTGTACCTAGTGTTGTGTAGGTATTATGGATGTTATGAGATGCAGAAAACATGATCCTTTAAGCCTAATGAAAAGACCACATGTAACAATTAGCAAACAATATAATACAGTATATAATTAATTGGTCCTGATATGATGGCTGTGGTCATCCACATGGTCAGTGTCAGCCCAGTGTATGACAGATTTCTAATAATCTCCCTGGCTAAAATTTCTGTAGTTCTTTGTCAAAGAATTAATTTCCTTATAGAGGAAAGAGTCAGGAAGAGTTAGGTGTGAGAGAAGATTGTGATGTGAGATGGAAAGTGTTTTCCCTACTCTTCACCCGCCACGGCTCCCGTTTTGTTACAACCCATTTGTCATTTTCATTGTTTCCCGCGTTTGTAAAAGGACTTGTGGTGTCAGAACTTGTTCGGATTGGATCATCAGAAAAGAGAAGGCAACCGGCTTTGATGGAGATAGATAAGCCCTTTTAATAAACAACTTGCCTGTGCCTGCTGGTGGTGTCTTTGTGATTTACTGAGATGTCTGCTCCAGTGCAAGACCCACATTTTCTAGATGAGGGAAGCTCATTAAATATTGACTGCATCACCTGGAGGCAGAAATAATCACAGATTCCTGCTTCGTAGTCATTTATATCTCCCAGTCATCTCTAGTCACCAGGCATCCCGCAGATTTAAGGCAATTTTCCCTGGATTCTCATTTTTCACAAGATCGCTACAGATGTGTGGAGTTCCAGGATTCCAGGAAAGAAATGATGCAGCAGAATTTTAGATACAGAATTGCGATTTTTTTGAGGTTAAAGTTGACTCTTTTGTGTGTCAAGAATGTGCACTGTGACTTTTCTCTCTTGGCTGCTGTTAAAGAAAAAATTATTTTGATTCTTGTGAAAACAGCAAGGCAGACTTTATTTAGGACTGTCGCCATTGGTGTGGGGACTATCGCCAACGGGGTTTTGCAGTCGGGGAGAGAGATTGGGCTCAACTCCAAATATAACAAGGAAAAGTGGGGCTTTAGAGACAGGAACTGTAGGTGGGAGTAAGGGAAGGGGCCGGTGGATGGAAAATTGCTAAGGGGTAGAGTAATTCTTTGCTAAACTGACCTAACAGGATTCTTACTGAAGGCAGGCCAGATGGTAGAGGGTGAGGAAGCTGACCAGATATTGAGGTGATTAGACAGTGAGGGTGAGGGGGTTCTGGCTGAACCGAGTTAGGAGGATTCTGGCTAAAACTGGGCTTCTGAGGACAGTGCTCAAGGATGGGGCCTGTCTGGAGTTTGATCAAGCAGTAGAATGCTGGGGACCAAGTAAGAACAAATAAGCATAGCGTGACTGGAGTCAGAGGTTTTATGAAAGGAAGTGTGGAAAGAAAAGGCCTCTGAACATCCACTCTATGTCAGGCATAGACTTCTCTCCCAGTTACCTCATTTAATCCTCACACGAAGTAGATGGAGTGATTAAAAAAAAAAAACACATTTATTTATTTATTTTTGGCTGTGTTGGGCCTTCGTTGCCGCAAGCGGGCTTTCTCTAGTTGTGGCGAGCGGGGGCCACTCTTCGTTGCGGTGCGCGGGCTTCTCACTGCGGTGGCTTCTCTTGTTGCGGAGCACGGGCTCTAGGTGCGTGGGCTTCAGTAGTTGTGGCACGTGGGCTCAGTAGTTGTGGCGCACCGGCTTAGTTGCTCCGCGGCATGTGGGATCTTCCCGGACCAGGGCTCGAACCCGTGTCCCCTGCATTGGCAGGTGGATTCTTAACCACTGCGCCACCAGGAAAATCCCAGATCGAGTGATTTTATGGTGTCAACCGAAGAATGATGCAGAAAGTGACAAGTAAGAAAATACCTTATTTGGGGTCTTAAGAATTGCAATTTGGGGGGCAAGGAAAGAGTGTTCCGGGGGAGAGAAAGAGTCCGGGGCTTTTAAAGACAAAAAGCCACGAGGCTGTTAAAAGTTTCTTGCGAGAACTGTGGTTGACTCTGAGGTGAGTGAGGAAATATTTGTCCTTAAGGAATCACGAGTTGTTTTAGGGTAGGGGTCCAATAAGTAGATAGGCTCTCACGGGTTATTTTAGGGTAAGGGTCCGAGTTTCTGGCAGATGTTCTGGATGCCTTCATTCGGACAATAAGTGGTCCAAAGGTCAGATTCCACCCGGGCTAAGTGCGTAAGTCACCTTCCTCGATGGCCTCTTGGCTCCATTTTAGAGAGCTCTCTTAGCAATACTGATTCCATTTTGGGTTTCCTTCCACAGTGGAAAAGGAAATTGAGATTTAGGGAGATTAAGTATCTTGCCCAGCTGACAGAGGTGGGGTTCAAACCCTTGTCTATCTGTATCCTGGACAATGAGAAAATCAGAGATGGCCTATTTGGGCTGGAAAAATCGGGTGGGGGGCACTTTTCTTAATGTCCTGTATTATTTAAGATCTCTTGAGACCTTCTCAAACAATAGGTTTGAGAGCTGTACAGAGAGAACTCATATAATGACTGAAATAGAATTTTTCTGACAATCTGAAGGGATGGTGGATCACATCAAATTATTTTGGATTTAGCGGGGGGAAAGGTGACATTTATTGCACACTGATGTTGTAGATTACAATTCATGTATCACACGTGTAAAGTGACCCAACTGTAGTCATTGTGAGTATTAACACAATGTCGGCGCTATCATCAGGGAATAGCTGATCTTCACCTTGTCAACTCTAGATGTCACTCTAAGATCGTGAGGTATATGCATCCAAATCACTGCAGAGGCCCTGGCTTCTCCGCATTCTTTTTAGCTGACTCATGGTGCAATTCTGTTTCAATCACAGCTATTTGAGGCAGGAACTGATGCAGAGGAAAATACCTGTTAACACAGCCATTCCAGACACCCCTAAGAGTAAGATCAGGAAGTTGAGAGTTTTCATGGAGACTCACGTATCTGAACTATTGCCCTGACTCCCGCCAGGGAAGGTCAGCAGAACACAAAACAGTTAGGGCTTTATGACCTGCAACAAGCTTTAACAGGGCAGGGCTTTTGTCCTGCAGACAAAAATTCTCTAAGAAAAAAATTCCTCTGAGAAAAAAACATTCCTGTAATTATCACCTACGGTGTGATATATTTGCTTAACTTCATGGTAGGTTCATTCTGTTTTATCCTGGTGGAAATGCAGATACATGATAATGATGGAGACGAATAAAGATTCCTGAGATTCCTGGTTTCAGGGCATCAGTTCTTTGCCTCCGGTTCTATTTTCAGGCACTTGCCTCGGCAAAGGTTGCTTCCTGCCCCAGTAGCCAAAAGCAGACAGTTGGAGAGAGCATGAAAGGCCAAGTGTAGGAGGGAAAGGGGACTGCTCGGCTTCCTCCTTCCCTCTATTCTTTACAGCATGTAAGTATTCTCAACATGGCAGGCAAAGGGTGCCTCTTCCTTATTCGCTGTGCGCTATGGTCGTTTCAAATCCTCTTCTACTTTTTTTTTGCGCTGAATGTTTGGTTTGAGAAGAACTGCAGCAGACTGCAAAAAATTTTGTTCTTTTGATTCACAAATGGGATGTTTTGAAGTTAGCATTGTGAATGTGTTCAAACAGTTTGCAAATTAGGACCTCGATGATGGAATAGCTGAAAACAGTCTGGTAGCACCATCCTGCCTGGGATTTAGCTTAGAGTATAGAGCACACTAGGGGCTATAGGACCAGACTGGACAACACTGGGGTGGACCTAGGGGAATGGGGAGCTGTCAAGGAAGACAAGGAATTTCTGTGAATTCTGGAGCAATTCAAACCCCTACAGCTTCAAAGATCACTAACAACTTCCTACTAACTAGATTTGCTGGAAAGTCTTACTTGTGAGGCTTGAAATCATCTATACCACATGACTCGTTTACGTGAACATAACTATGTTATTTATCTGTCTTCACTACCACAACTTTCCTTGTCTCCTGTCTTCCTTAATGGAACCTCTATTCTGGAAACTCTGGCCCCATAAGATGAAAGTTGCAAATAACTTTACTGTAGGAATTTCGTGAAAAACCCATTTAAACAAACAGCAGACTGTTGGATTTTTCAATAGATAGCCTATCAAATCAGCATTAATTCTCTTCAAAACCCTCACCTTTCAGTGTCCACCAATCCTAAACTACTGTATCATGATTCCTACCTAGTCCTAACAAGACCCAGCTTGGAAAGACCCACCTTAAATCTAATGCCAAATATCTTAGAGATTCTAACATGGCTCCACCCCCACTGAAATTAAGCAGTGTTCTTGCTCACAAATGAACTCAGCTTTGACTCAACAACAGAGTGTTTTGGTGGTGTTTTCTTGATGCCAGTAATGACCTTGATCTCTCAAATGCATCTGCTTACTGATCATTTCTTTCATCCCAAACTCTCTTGGTTCTTGGGATCCCACACTCTCTCGGATTATTCCTACCTAGAAGGCATCTTGTTTTCAAGACTCCCCATGAACATCTCTACACAGATGACTATGAAATTATACTTTCAGCAAGATGTGTTTCTACTTTCTCCCTACAGCAAAAGGTTTCCTCCCGAATATTTCTTTGTCATCACAAATTCAACAGGTTACCAACTCCCTTGCCTTCTTCCCCACTTCCCTGGTGGCGCAGTGGATAAGAATCCGCCTGCCAATGCAGGGGACACGGGTTTGAGCCCTGGTCCGGGAAGATCCCACATGCCACCGGGCAACTAAGCCCGTGCGCCACAACTACTGAAGCAAGTGTGCCTAGAGCCCGTGCTCCGCAATAAGAGAAGCCACCGCAATGAGAAACCCGCACACCACAACGAAGAGTAACTTCCGTTCGCCGCAGCTAGAGAAAGCCTGTGCACAGCAGTGAAGACCCAATGCAGCCAAAAATAAATAAAATTAAATCTTTAAAAACAAACAAAGCAGCACTACGTGACCATCGAATTTGAAAACTTTTTATTATCTTTGATGCATTACTTTCCTTTATTGTCTATAAAGTCACCAACTCTTGTTAATTTACTACCAAAATATTTGTATTGTTACCTTTCTTTGTATTTCTGCTACTGTCCACCCAGTCTCAGCTTTTATTTTATGGTCTTTGTTTACCATCTTTTTCTTTTTTTGGCTGTGCCACATGGCATGCGGGATTTTAGTTCCCTGACCAGGGATTGAACCTGTGCCCTCTGCAGTGGAAGCTCGGAGTCCTAACCACTGGACAATCAGGGAAGTCCCTTACCATCTTTTTTCTGTTAAGCTCCCATAACTACCCTCCCCCTTCCCAACACACACACACACACACACACACACACACACACACACACACACACACACCAATTTATTGTGTGCACTGCTTTGAGGTTTCATTGGAATTTATGAATCTTTTTTCCCAGAAAAATGTAACTGTGCATATATACACAAAATTTTGAGTATAATGTCAGGAGGTTCACAGAACCCCTGAAAGCCAAATTATTATCCTAACTGTTGCCTCTGTGTCTAATATCATCCTTCTCGCTCCAATCAGGCAGCTCCTACATTAACCATTTTTTCTTTAACATCTTTATTGGAATATAATTGTTTTACAATAGTGTGTTAGTTTCTGCTTTATAACAAAGTGAATCAGCTATACATATACATATATCCTCATATCTCCTCCCTCTTGCATCTCCGTCCCACCCTCCCTATCCCACCCCTCTAGGTGGTCACAAAGCACCAAGCTGATCTCCCTGGGCAATGAAGTTGCTTCCCACTAGCTATCTGTTTTACATTTGGAAGTGTATATATGTCCATGCCACTCTCTCACTTCATCTCAGCTTACCCTTCCCCCTCCCTGTGTACTCAAGTCCATTCTCTACATCTGCGTCTTTATTCCTGTCCTGTCCTTTGGTTGTTCAGAGCCTTTTTTTTAGATTCCATATATATGTGTTAGCATACAGTATTTGTTTTTCTCTTTCTGACTTACTTCACTCTGTATGACAGACTCTATCTAGGTCCATCCACCTCACTACAAATAACTCAATTTTGTTTCTTTTTATGGCTGAGTAATATTCCATTGTATATATGTGCCACATCTTCTTAATCCATTCGTCTGTCGATGGACACTTAGGTAGCTTCCATGTCCTGGCTATTGTAAAGAGAGCTGCAGTGAACATTGTGGTACATGACTCTTTTTGAATTATGGTTTTCTTAGGGTATATGCCCAGTAGTGGGATTGCTGGGTCGTATGGTAGTTCTATTATTAGTTTTTTAAGGAGCCTCCATACTGTTCTCAATAGTGGCTGTATCAATTTCCATTCCCACCAATAGTGCAAGAGGGTTCCCTTTTCACCACACCCTCTCCAGCATTTATTGTTTGTAGATTTTTTGATGATGGCCATTCTGACCAGTGTGAGGTGATACCTCACTGTAGTTTTGATTTGCATTGTTGTCTTTTCATCTTGTTTATGGTTTCCTTTGCTGTGCAAAAGCTTTTAAGTTTCATTAGGTCCCATTTGTTTCTTTTTGTTTTTATTTCCATTTCTCTAGGAGGTGGGTCAAAAAGGATCTTGCTGTGATTTATGTCAGGGAGTGTTCTGCCTATGTTTTCTTCTAAGAGTTTGATAGTGTCTGGCCTTCATTTAGGTCTTTAATCCATTTTGAGTTTATTTTTGTGTATGGGGTTAGGGAGTGTTCTAATTTCAT
>NC_041222.1:95383841-95384210 GCF_002837175.3 Physeter macrocephalus | reverse complement strand
AGAGGCTGTCTTTTCTCCATTGTATATTCTTGCCTGCTTGATCAAAAATAAGGTGACCATATGTATGTAGGTTTATCTCTGGGCTTTCTATCCTGTTCCATTGATCTATATTTCTGTTTTTGTACCCATACCATACTGTCTTGATTATTGTAACATTGTAGTATAGTCTAAAGTCCGGGAGCCTGATTCCTCCAGCTCCATTTTTCTTTCTCAAGATTGCTTTGGCTATTCAGGGTCTTTTGTGTTTCCATACAAATTGTGAAATTTTTGGTTCCAGTTCTGTGAAAAATGCCCATTGGTAGTTTGATAGGGATTGCATTGAATCTGTAGATTGCTTTGGGTAGTATAGTCATTTTCACAATGTTGATT
>NC_041222.1:95373808-95383694 GCF_002837175.3 Physeter macrocephalus | reverse complement strand
GGTAGGTTTATTCCTAGGTATTTTATTCTTTTTGTTGCAATGGTAAATGGGAGTGTTTCCTTAATTTCTCTTTCAGATTTGTCATCATTAGTGTGTAGGATTGCAGGAGGAGATTTCTGTGCATTAATTTGTAACCTGCTACTTTACCAAATTCATTGATTAGCTCTAGTAGTTTTCTGGTAGCATCTTTAGGACTCTCTATGTATAGTATCATGTCATCTGCAAACAGTGACAGCTTAACTTCTTCTTTTCCTATTTGGATTCCTTTTATTTCTTTTTCTTCTCTGATTGCTGTGACTAAAACTTCAAAAACTATATTGAATAATAGTGGTGAGAGTGGGCAACCTGTCTTGTTCCTGATCTTAGTGGAAATGGTTTCAGTTTTTCACCATTGAGCATGATGTTGGCTGTGGGTTTGTCATATATGGCCTTTATTATGTTGAGGTAAGTTCCGTCTATGCCTACTTTCTGGAGGGTTTTTATCATAAATGGATGTTGAATTTTGTCGAAAGCTTTTTCTGCATCTATTAAGATGATCATATGGTTTTTCTCTTTCAATTTGTTAATATAGTTTATCACATTGAGTGATTTGGGTATACTGAAGAATCCTTGCATTCCTGGGATAAACCCCACTTGATCATGGTGTATGATCCTTTTAATGTGCCGTTGGATTCTGTTTGCTAGTATTTTGTTGAGGATTTTTGCATCTATATTCATCAGTGATATTGGCTTGTAGTTGTCTTTCTTTGTGACATCTTTGTCTGGTTTTGGTATCAGGGTGTTGGTGGCATCATAGAATGAGTTTGGGAGTGTTCCTCCCTCTGCTATATTTTGGAAGAGTTTGAGGAGGATAGGTGTTAGCTCTTCTCTAAATGTTTGATAGAATTCATCTGTGAAGCCATCTGGTCCTTGGCTTTTGTTTGTTGGAAGATTTTAAATCACAGTTTCAATTTCAGTGCTTGTGATTGGTCTGTTTATATTTTCTATTTCTTCCTGATTCAGTCTCGGAAGGTTCTGCTTTTTAAAGAATTTGTCCATTTCTTCCAAGTTGTCCATTTTATTGACATATAGTTGCTTGTAGTAATCTCTCGTGATCCCTTGTATTTCTACAGTGTCAGTTGTTACTTCTCCTTTTTCATTTCTAATTCTATTGATTTTAGTTTTCTCCCTTTTTTTCTTGATGAGTCTGGCTAATGGTTTATCAATTTTGTTTATCTTCTCAAAGAGCCAGCTTTTAGTTTTATTGCTCTTTGCTATTGTTTCCTTGATTTCTTTTTCATTTATTTCTGATCTGATCTTTATGATTTCTTTCCTTCTGCTAACTTTGGGTGTTTTTTTGTTCTTCTTTCTCTAATTGCTTTAGGTGTAAGGTTAGGTTGTTTATTTGAGATGTTTCTTGTTTCTTGAGGTAGGATTGTATTGCTATAAACTTCCCTCTTAGAACTGCTTTTGCTGCATCCATAGGTTTTGGGTCATCGTGTTTTCATTGTCATTTGTTTCTAGGTCCTTTTTGATTTCCTCTTTGATATCTTTAGTGATCTCTTGGTTAGTTAGTAGTGTATTGCTTAGCCTCCATCTATTTGTATTTTTTCAGATTTTTTCCTGTAATTGATATCTAGTCTCATAGCGTTGTGGTCGGAAAAGATACTTGATATGATTTCAATATTCTTAAAATTACCAAGGCTTGATTTGTGACCCAAGATATGATCTATCCTGAAGAATGTTCCATGAGCACTTGAGAAGAAAGTGTATTCTGTTGTCACATTAACCTTTAAATAATGTCACTCCCTATAAATGACTGTTGTTAAATGACAAAAATTCAATCGAGTAAATTTTAAAGATCTAGTTGGCCTTATTAAACTATTCATGAGTCATGCAGCATCTAGCAAGTGGCAAGGAGCTCCCAGTAGCTATACAAAATGGAAGCTTTTATAGGCAGAGAGTGGATTACCTCAGCTTACTTTGGGGAATGTGACAGATGACCTCATTGGTGCTGATGAAAAAATTCCACTGACTGGTTAAGACTGTATTTCCGGGGGAAATTGAAAGTGCAACTAGATTAGGGACTAAGTTTTGGTTTGGTGATGTGGTTTAGTGAAGTGACTCCATTTTGGACCTGTTGTCTCTTTTTTAACACTGGTAATGGTTTCTTATGAATTCAGAATAAAATCTGAGGCTCAGGTGGACATTCCAAATGTCTTTCTCAATCCTGTCAATGGGACTCAAACTATCCTTTCAGTTTTACACTCTTAAATACAGAAGTAAAATAAACCAAACAAAATTAATGGACACATTAATTGAGCACTTATTTATATACAAGGGAACTCTGTACTGGGTACACTGCTGTCAGCAACTTTCTCACTTAAGCCCCCCACCCTTGCTCTGGCACATCTGTCTCATGGTTGTCTGCAAGACACAAAGGAACTGTGTGGGCTATGGAATTAGGCAGACTTGGGTTTGGAATGAAGAGTAACAGAATATAACACCCCAAAATATGTCTATTTGGCATAAGGATGATTTTGAGCTGATTATTCTGAGAAACATCAGACATAAGAGAAGCTCTGAAAACAGAATAGAAGTTACTCTTTTGTAAGGGAAATTTACATTTATAAACAGAATCTCCATTTGCAAGGGAATTTCCCTCTCTGTACCAGGAAGAGAAGGATGGCTAGATCACAAGACAATCTTACAATGGAGATGGCAGACTTAAATCAGCATAACAAACCTTACCCTTGTTTACCATCTTTTTCTGCTAAGCTCCCATAACTGGCCCCTCTGCCCGCCCCACACACACACACACACACACACACACACACACACACACACCACACACCCTTTTTCTTTTGTCTTTAGTTGAAGATGGTATTTAACCCAGAGTTCTAAGCCACCTCTTTGAGTTACTCATTTACCCTGGGTATCTCTCATGTATACCTGAGGTATACATATTAATAAGCTTCTGTTTGTTTTTCTCTTGTTAATCTGTCTTTTATTATAAGGGTCTCAGCCAAGAAACTTAGAAGAGTAGAGGGACAATTATTTTTTTCTCCCCTACAGAAACACCAATCTATATTCTATCAGTCTGACCTCTGAGTCTCACTTTTTCTCCTGGAAAATGGAGATAATAGAAACTATTCACAGGCTTGAGATGAAAATTACATAGGACAACCCAAAGTGCCTAGAAGAAAGCCTGGCATCTAGGAGCTACTCTACATGCCCTAGCTTTTTTTCCAAGCTCAATATATTGATATAATCTGAATGCTTCCTGATCTAACAAATAATTGCTGCAGTTTTCCACCAGGTGAACCCCTGAGTAGAGGATTCGTCTCTCACAATTGTCCTGCACAAATCAGAAAATTGCTGAATGACTAAAAGATCAGTTAGTATCTATGAGATTATCAGTGAACCCATTATTGAGCCATCTGCCAGGGTGAGGGGTGAGCAGTGAACCCACGAATGAGCTTCCCACACTTTCAACCAGTGACCTCTTCCAAGTTTGAGCACAGAGTAACCTTGGATCATTTGACAGAAGGGCTCAGGGCAAAGCCTATGAGCTCAGAAAGGACTGGCTGAAAATCTTAACATGTAACCAGGAGTAGCCTCATTACTTAGTGCAGATTTCTCAGTGATAAAAGCATGTTGATGTATTTATTCATATTTGCTGATTTAATTAAGGGGGTGGAGTTGTATTTTCCCCATCAGTGGAGGATGAATCATGAGTAATGAGAAAATTATGTATTTTAATTTACATTTTTTTACCTATGAGTTTGTAACTCATGAAAGAGAAACACAGCTTTAATAAACCCCAAAACTGTGCTAAGTGCTATACTACACACTTGGGGGAGACTTGTGGAGGGACGTAGAAAGGAGTGTTTTAGGAAAAATAAAAATAGTGGTCGTTGACCTAAACTGACTTATAATCTTACTGGGGAGACAGAATTTATTTCTGAACTAATCAGACCACAGTTATATTCTAAACCAAAGAATCTTAGAACTGACTTTCAATATAATTGTCTTCCTATTATTTTACGGAATTGAGAGCATTATTATGAGATGGGGTTCATAGGCTTCACCAGACTGTCCCCCACCCCTGCCCAAGGAAAAGAGAGAGAAAAAAAAACAAAGGTTAGTATTGGGTCATGACTTAAGTGTTCATTCTAATATGGGGTCAGGTGGGTTGGTCTTTTGGGGAATGCTCATCCCCCGCTCCTTTCGAATCTAGAACCTAAAGATATTGAAGTCAGTTTCCCTGGGTCTACTAGGCTGAGACCGAAACATAGCAGAGCTTCCTTCCAGAAATAGCAACATTTAGTGGGCAACACTGCTCCCCTCTTCCTCCTCCCGAACCTGAATGCAGTTGATTCAATCTTAGCCCCTTTCGGCTTTGAGTGCAAAGCTGCTGTGGAGGATGTACTGCCACTGCAGCAGCAGCAGCTTGAGCTGTACCCTCCCAGGCTGAGTGAGATGAAACAGTTGCTCAGAGGTAGCAGCTGAGACTGGAGACCACTCTCTACTCCCTGCAGGGAGGAAACAGGAAAGGAAAGAATGGGAAAATGATTCTGGCAGCAGCCAAGGATTCCTGAGTTTGAAGGCCGGCCTCCCCCTTCTGCCCCTGTGTCCTCCTCCACGCTCAGGAAAAAAAAAAAAAAAAAGAAAAGAAAGCTCTAGCTATCTCTAATCACTGCGGAATTGGTAGCAGACTTCCTCCTGTCAGCAGGAGAATGCATTTTCTTTTCCATCACAACCTTCATATAACCTGCTTTGTGCCCTACAATAGTGCCATCTTGTCCGGTGACAAATCGATTTCAATTGTCATTTACCTGAGCTGCACTTTAAAATGAAATTCTAGGCACTGTAGGAAGAAGCCCCTCCTATCTTCCTAGAGAGAGGCTGCGGTGAATGCTGGGTGTTCTGCATTTGTGTCTCCCTTCCCGGGTAGTTCGGCATCTTTAGCTCAGGATTGTGCTCCGATCCATGGGCAGAGGTGTGTGTTTTGGCCAGGATAAAGTAAGTGGTGTTTGGGACGAGGATATCTGAAGGCTGAGGGGAGAGGCAGTACGTGGGCTGCTCTGGCTGCTAACCATCAAAGCACACTTAACCCCTGAGATGTCTCACAATATTCAAAAACAGTGTTGCCACATGCTGTGACAGTCCTGAGTATCACTGTGTCTTGAGGGCTGGTGAAGCCCAAGTCCCCTTCTAACGCACATCTAAAGGGTTCAGCATCCCAAAGTCAGAGCTGGGGTCAACTCTACCCACGTTCAGAGGGAGATATTAGCCAAACTGTGGTACCCACTTTCTTCCCCCAGCTTAAGTAAGTACATCTGGGCAGTGTGGGGGATTCATATTCATGTACCTTGGAGAGGTGCGTTGCCTTTTTTTGAGCTTTATGCGCCAGCTGCTTTTAAACTTCTCTTCTTGAATGAGTACTACAAGTTGAGTCTGACCATTGTACAAAAGCTAAAATCTCATAATTATACCTTTGCCCACTTGCCTCCTAATCTTTAGTTCAGATCCCAGCACTTTGACTCATTAGCTGGTTAACTTGTTACATCACTTAACTGCTCTGAATCTTCATTTTCTCTATGTAAAAATGAGGACAACAGTCCCTCTCTTATCAGGGTTTTGGGATGTGAAAGGGAAAGATGTATCTGAGAACACCCACCAGCATCCAGTATCTAGAAGGCACTCAGATGTTAGTCCTTTTCGTACCTACCAGTCTAAAGCCACATCATAAATCCATGATAATTTGGGAGAGATGGAAAAGAAAATTATTGCACCAGACCATATTCCTGATTCAGGAGACACTATAAAACAAACAAACAAACAAACACACAAACATCTTAGTTCCAAAGACAGTAAACTGGAGAAATTTGACTTTTGGTATCTGTTACTTTCACTGTCACAATTTAATTATATTTAGTGTGAATAAAGTTTTACGATATGTGTTATGATAACCATTATTGCTCCTGTGAAGTTGTAGATAATCAGATGTATGGCAGTCTAAATTGTCTCCAAGTTAAAATAGATCATGCCTTTGGTAAGCTGTTCAACTTGTGTGTCTATGTAACATTGTACCCAGCAGGATCTCAATATCTTTGCCTCCTTTTTGGTACATTTCTCTCAAGATGTAATTGGTAGTAACCTAATACACAGCAGCTGACATGAATCCGCCTATATTTTCTTCTTATTTATTTATTTAGGTCGCACTGGTCTTAGTTGCGGCATGTGGGATCTTTTTTTAGTTGTGGCGTGCTTACTCTTAGTTTTGGCATGCATGCGGGATCTAGTTCCCCGACCGGGGATCGAACCCAGGCCCCCTGCATTGGGAGCAAGGAGTCTTACCCACCGGACCACCAGGGATGTCCCCCACCTATAGTTTCTTTTCAACCCAGTTTAGAAGGAGAACAGACATTGTCTTGATTTGTTCAATCTCTCCATTAAGATCATAAACTGAGTGATTAAACTTCTCAACATCTGATTAATGACAAAGATAAAACCCGGATCTAGTTTTTCCTGATGAACTCAGCTGTCTATTTCTTTAATTACAATTTACAGAGGGAATCAATAATCTTTCCTCAACAGACTTGGAAAAACATGCTGAAACATACTGTATTCTTAATACCACTTTGGTATGTGAACTCGGTGGGGGAGGACATCAATATCCTTTGAATAGTTTTGGTCCAAGAGAGAAGCCTATCAGGTTATTTAAGAATAGCAAGCCCCCTGCTTTGGGCTTTGCCATGGTGTGATTTGACCATAAGGGGGCAGGATCCTCCACATAGTAAATCTAGGTTGAAAAGGAGGCATTGACAGCGTTTCTGTGAGTATCATACATACGTGCAAACATACTAAGCCCTCTCATTCTTTTGCCTCTTATTCTAAGGATACTCTAGCCACTTATAGACTGAATCCCCTGAAGACAAATGCTCCAATAAAGTAAAAGTTTGTGGGACCCTCATCTTTTCCCTTTCTACCTAAGTTTTGCTTCCACCATAAAGGAGTAAGTGGGAGAGGAATGTATGTGAGAGCCTCCTGCAATGGGCTGGAACTTTCAGCTCTTCTGTGATGATTGTTCCACAAGCTAACTTAGGAGCCAACCGGAACAGGGACATATTAATATCTTTGTTTCCTTTTCTGAGGGTATCTCTCAGGGTGTAATATGCAGTAAAGTCATATACAGCAGCCTACGTGGGGCTATCGTAGAGACGTGCTATTTTATTTTATTTATTTATTTATTTTTTTTGCGGTACGCGGGCCTCTCGCTGCTGTGGCCTCTCCCGTTGCGGAGCGCAGGCTCCAGACGCGCAGGCTCAGCGGCCACGGCTCACGGGCCCAGCCGCTCCGCAGCATGTGGGATCTTCCCGGACCGGGGCACGAACCCGTGTCCCCTGCGTCGGCAGGCGGACTCCCAACCACTGCGCCACCAGGGAAGCCCAAGACGTGCTATTTTAAATTGCTTGATGGGGCTTGTCATCTTTGTTAGAGCTGCTATATAACAAGTTTAAAGAGGGGAGGAAAGGCACTTAATTGGTGCTGTGCTCTATATATACTTATGTAACAGCAGCCTCTTGAAAAAGGGGAAATCTTATATAAAGAATGTAGGAAGGCTGATCAAGTGAAGATCCAGGCCAGTCCTCCAAATGCACACAAGTTGTGCTAGAACTACAGCTAACATGGCAGTGATGTTATGAACAAGAACCTCTTTCTAGAAGCTTTGTGTGTTTTACCCTGCCTCGGCAGGCGGACTCTCAACCACTGCGCCGCCAGGGAAGCCCTACAATCTTTTTTAAAAATCTTTTTACATAAAGTTCCTTCTTTTAATTGAAGTATAGTTGACTAATAAAATTGTGTTAGTTTCAGATGTACAGAAAAGTGAGTTGGTTATACATATATATGTATATATCTATATTATTTTTTTATTCTCTTCCATTATAGGTTATTACAAGATATTGAATACAGTTCCCTGTGCTCCACAGTAAATCCTCGTTGTTCTTATAATCTTGATATAATCTTCACATTCTTTAAACAAGCAAAAGTTTTGCTATAAAAAGGTTAAACAAACCCTCACAAAACAGCAATGTAGGAGAAGAAAATCTTCCCAAAGTGTGAAAAAAATCAATAAGGCAACCCATTTGCATTCAGGGCTTAAGCCTGAAAATTCTGTCAAAGCACAATGCTGTGCATATCTGAAAGCAGCTCTGATCTAAGCTGTAGAAATTACTTGTTCCCCAATTAAGACTTTGCCCGTAATTAATTGTTTAAAGTCTGGAGCCTTGTCTAAGGAAACCAGAGTTTATGCCGTTCCTTATGCATATCTTAATCTGTAGACATTAGGAGCTCAGGGCGTAGCCAAGGCTGAGCAGCTCACGGGTGGCCCTGCTGTTGTTGGCTGTAAGGGCTGTCATCTCTGGGCTGGGGCTCAGCCTTGGCATTGGGACAGCATCCGCCCAACACACACCCCCACCCCCAAACATCCGGAGCTCACTGCAGTGGAGACTGCAGCACGAGGGCTGCACGCCCTGTTAAAGGCACAGCCCCGAATTCCCACCAGCCAGGCTCTATTGTTGGCTGCGTCTGGAAGAATCCAGCACCATCAGACAGGGGTTCCAGTGGGGCGCAGCCTCCAGGGCCACAGTCTATGTGGGACAGAAAGGTCACGGTTTTAGGTTACATTTCTTCTTAGATTTCTTAGATGTGCCCTGATTGCTCTAATAAAAACCCAGTTTCATTTACAAGGGGAGAGGCTTCCTGCATTTCCCCCTGTGTATATCAAGCTCATTTTAACCTTTCCGGGAACTTTGGGCTGGATATGCAGTGCCGGTGACCAGCAGGTCCCAGAGGATAAGATCCCTGCATTCTTTGATAACATGTCTCCTGATGGAGGAGAGGCCTGGGGAGTGCGCTCCATCCACCCAGGAAGCCATCTGGGCCCTTGTACTTGCAGTGCACCTGCTGCCTTAGAAACACCCGATAAACCTGTTCATGGCCAACTCCCAGGCATTTAGCTGCTATTCTCGCAAAGGCCTTTCTATTTTAAAAGAAAAAAGACTGGAAACAAGTTTCCATCCCTCAGTAGGGGATGAGGTAAATAAATGATGGTATATTTATACAACGTGCTATGTAACCATTGAAAAGAAGGAAACAGCTCTACATTAAATTGAGGAAGATACCACTCCTGCCTTTCCAGCCCACAAGGCCACGATAAGAGCTAACACTTATGTAGCACTGACAGTATGGCAGGACCTGCTTTAAGGATGATATTAATTCATTACATATTAACTCGTCAAATCCACACCATAACCTTGTAAAATAGGTACTAGTATTATTTCCATTTTGCAGATGAGATAAATGAAACACAGAGAGGTTAAGTAACTTGCTCAAGGTCGCTCAGTTAGTGAGTGCCAAACTGGGATTCCAACTCAGGCAGCCTGGTGCCAGACTGGAGTCAGAGTCTACTTAGCTGCTATGCAATTCTGTTTCCACACAAATAACTAGACTTTGAGGTGAAAGAGAGTCTATGCCAGGAAAGAGTAAAGTACTATCTATGAGATGTCAAGGAGGGGAGAAATTATATCTAGTGGAAAGAGATTAAAACAAAAAAAAACTAGCATTTGAGGTGGTCCCTGAAGGATGGGAGGCTTTTCTCTAGGCAGGTTGGAGGGAAAATATTCCAGACAGGGAAAAAAAAAACGTATGCATGGGCTTCCTTGGTGGCGTGGTGGTTGGGGGTCCGCCTGCCAATGCAGGGGACGCGGGTTCGTGCCCCGGTCCGGGAAGATCCCACATGCCATGGAGCGGCTGGGCCCGTGAGCCATGGCCGCTGGGCCTGCGCGTCCGGAGCCTGTGCTCCGCAACGGGAGAGGCCGCAGCAGAGGGAGGCCCGCAG
>NC_041222.1:95314549-95373562 GCF_002837175.3 Physeter macrocephalus | reverse complement strand
CCGGGAAGATCCCACATGCCATGGAGCGGCTGGGCCCGTGAGCCATGGCCGCTGAGCCTGCGCGTCCGGAGCCTGTGCTCCGCAACGGGAGAGGCCGCAGCAGAGGGAGGCCCGCAGCAGAGGGAGGCCCGCATACCGCAAAAAAAAAAAAAAACAAAAAAAAAACGTATGCAAATTCATCCTCAATGCTATCCTCAGATGTTATCATACAAATCTTGTTTGTTAGGAGAGTACCAATTTTTTTCTATGCCAGTTTTATTCCATTCATTCATTCATTCATACAATGTTTTTGAGCACTTACTATATGCCAAGCATTTTTCTGGACAGGACATTCCAAATACGAGCATAGCCTTTTCCTTCATTTTTCTCTGTGAACAAAGATAAATACTTAAATGCTCCCATCCAACGTAATGAGCATTAATCTAACTTCTTACCTCCTAGACTTAGTAAGGAGGACTTCAAGGTGGAGGAGAAAGGAAAAAACTTGAATTTAGGAGAAAAAAAAGGGAGGCCAAAAATCATCGCTGGTTTGACTGAGTTAATTCCCATGAGGTGTCAAGAGGCGGGAAGACAGGGTCAGATCCCCTCAGGGAACCCTCATCGTGGAAGCATTGGGAGAGGAAAGTTGATTTTGTTTTTTAAATGCAGCTCTCTGGAACGAGTGTATGGCTCTGCCTTTATTCACTGGCAAGCACCAAGCCCCCGCATGCCTCAGTTGCCTCATCAGTAAAATGGGGTTAATAATAACGCGCATGCTCATAGAACTGCTTGGAGAGCCAAACGAAGTAATACCTGTGAAGTGCTTTGCGTGGTGCCTGGCACGTGTGGGTCCCTCAATATATGTGATCTGATAGAAGAGAGGCAAGAGGAGGCCCTTACTAAAGGGAGAGGTGAAGGATGCTGAGTTCAATTTTCTCTTCACCTACCGCATCCTGTTGGGGGTCGGGCTCCACATAAAACCACCGTGCGCTCCAGTGCAGAGAAGCTCTGAGACTGGGCAAGTGCCCTGGGCTTCTGAACCCCTGCCCTGCTGCGAGATTTTAGCCAGACAGCTAATTTCTCTGCACCCCAATTCCCTTCCATGCAAAACCAGGGATGATAATATTCCTCTCGCAGAATTATTTTGAGGGTTAAATGGAGCAACACCTCTTAGAGGTTCTAGCACTAGGCCAGGGACCCCCAAAAGAAATCAATGCATCGCAGTCCTCTTCCTTGCTGACCCCAGGCCAGGGGCCTAAGGAAGCTGGAAGCAGTCACTAGCCGAGAATCTTCTTCCCAGGAGTGGGCGTGGTTTCAGCAGCAGCCCTGGGAAGTTGCAAACGTAGGCTCAGCCCTGTGGCACGCAGGACGAGCAGTGAAAGTTTCAAACACTCTCTATGTAGGGAGAATGGTTTGGGGGAGGGAAGGAGGCAGCTGGGGGAACCCAGAAAATCACTCTGTCACTGCAGGTCTTGCGTGGGGACCATCCGCAGAGGACAGAGGCGGCGCTGTTGGGCCAAGAGTGAGCAGCCAGGGCAGAAACCTGGCCTGTGATTGGGTCAGGAGAGGAGGTCCCAGGCCCCTGCTGTTAGGATGGGAAGAGCTTTAGGGGAAAAAGAGAAAGAACCACCCAGAAAGGTGACATGCATTCAGCAGGCAGAGTGACAGCTCCTACACCCGCTGAAGGGGAAGAAAAGTGGGCCTGGTGATGAAGAGAACGATGTGCCTGCTGGTGAAACCCTTTTAGGCTCAGACAGGCCCAGAAGCATATTCCAGTCCAGGCTCTTACTGGCTCCATGACTTCAGAGAATTCCCTTGACTGCTCTGA
This sequence comes from Physeter macrocephalus, assembly GCF_002837175.3. Lineage (NCBI taxonomy): Eukaryota > Metazoa > Chordata > Mammalia > Artiodactyla > Physeteridae > Physeter > Physeter macrocephalus. The sequence continues at coordinate 95,371,755 of NC_041222.1, read as the reverse complement.
GCATGGAGAAAAGGAGGTCCACACCCAGCTCTCCAGTTCTGAGGTTTTGGAGAGGATGAAGTGAAACAGCCTATGCTCAAGTTTCTGTGACAGATGCTACAGTGTGTGGCACAGAGTAGGCTCTCAATAGTGGGGCCACTAGTAGAAATGGTTGTTGTCTGTACTGCTATGCGTTTTGTACTAATATACCTCTATTTAATATAGTTATCTGCCTCTCTCAGGCTGTGAATGCTTAGAGGACAGGGGATGTATGTTGCAGGGGTACAAAACCAGTGTTGTGAATGTTGACTAAAAAAAGAAGAAATTTAATTCACAAAAGCACAGTAAGTTATGTACATTTTAGAGGTGTATATTCACTGACAGCCAACTTTCTACCCAGACCTGAGCTAGAAGGTAGCACGGCTCTTGCCTTCAGGTAGCTCATAATCTTGTTAGGGGTGATGAAATTTCCACATATGGGACAAAGAAAGTGCTATACACGCCATATTGTGTTTTTACTCATATGTTGAATATATATTACAGAAATATGTGTGTACAAAATATATACTACAGAAAATATGGGTGAGTTATGTATGTAGGGACTCTTGGACGATAAGAGATTAAAGAGACAAAGTTTGGATAGAACTAGTTGCAAAGGCTTATGAACTAGATGAGGGAGTGAGGAAAGCTCAGGGAGGAAAGGATTGGAACCCACAGATGAGGGTAAAGGCTGAGCAGGGTAGGGAGAGGCAGGGGTGTTGCAAATACTGGCCAGGTTGGAGGTGAGATTCTGTGTTGTCATGTTGTCACAGGTCACAGAGGACTCTGAATGTCAGAATGAGGAGTTTTATTCTTTATTGATATATATCCTTAAGCCAAGAGGGTGACATAATAAAAGCGATGCTTTTAGACAATTAATCTGGCACTGTAATGCAGGACGGATTCAAGAGGAAAAGAAACCCAATCAGTTAAGAAATTACTGCAGCAGCCTAGACAGGAGATACGTGAGTCCAAAAATATGGTATGTTCAACGTCGGTCTACTTTCTGACCACCTGCTACGTCCCCAGAACTATATTAGGTGCATTTACACAGTGATCTTTTAAAATTTAACAACCTGCAAGGATGAGTCTTTATCCGTCTTTCACAGATGAAGAAATTCAGGCTCCAAGAGCTTATGTAACTTGTGAAAGTTCTTACAGTGTACAAATAGCAGACGGGAGATTGGATGTTGGGTCTTCTAATTCCTGACCCAGTATTTTCCATGTTATACGAGAGTTGACTTTTCTATTAGAAGTTCTTTTGCAGGCGAGGGAGGGACTCAGAGAAAAGTATGTAATTCATTTTAAGGATCAGAAGAGGGTATCAGGAACTCAATACCCATATTGATCTGGGAGAGGCAAGCATTTCCACTGTAGAATCTAGGAAAGAAAGTGGGCTTAAAAGGTATTTTTAATCAAATACAAAGACTTGGAAGCTGCATGGGAAGAAGACTTTTCACTTCGGAGCACCCATGAAAAGATGACCTGAAGATAAACATTTGAGAAAGAATTAGACTCTTTTGGGGTAACCCATTGGAATTGGATGTTCAAAGAAAAAAAAGGCAAATAAGAAATAAATCTAATGTTTGAATAATAGTATCATAAGAATGGAAGTTTAAACATTTTTAAGACATTTAGAGTGCACTCTAGAAAAATGTTTCTAATAAAAAGATTTCATGGGTGGAAATGAGATGCTATAAGAAGCGGTGGTGAAGAAAACTGTATATTGACTAGTTTTTGCTTAGAAAAAAATTTAAACGTAAATACTTATATACCAGGTAAAGCCTCCAATTGTGGACCTATGGGTTTGTATTTACTTCTGTGATACAAAATATAATTTAAATCCTGTTTCTTCTGAATTTAAATGTGCTCACACTAATTCTTATTTCAGGCTCTACGCACTCAAAGTAGAAAGATTGATGCTGGCAGGGCAATTGAAATGTTGTCCCATCTCTTCAGAGATAAAGGATTTTGTGTCACATGAAAGTGATGGATACGGTCGGTTGATCTGAAAGCTGAGGTATGAATTTACAGTGTGCCCTTAAGTCACTAAAAACCAGAATTACCAGAGGTTTTTGGACTCTCTTCCTCTGCTTTATACCTGAAATTTTATTGGTTGAACAGATAACTGCTTATTGAGTCTCTCGTAAGTATGTCAGGTTTGTATGGAATGCATGAGGCTTGCACCAATCTTCCAAGATTGGCAGTTAGCTAGAAAGCCCCAACGGGCAAGTAAATCTCAGGTGACAGGGCTGGAGACTCTGAGGTCTAGGTCCTACCTGCACTCCACATAGAGTTCTTGTGCATTTGCGACATTGAGGAATTGAGATTTGATTTTCATTAAGGCAGTTGGAAATTACCAAGGAGGCCTACACAATATCCCTTAATATGATCAACTAATATGACCGTTATATTTTAAAAAAATCAACTCTGTACCCAACACTGGACCCATCCCTCACTCCCCAGCTAAAACAGCTTGGTGTTCTAGGGTTCTGCCATGTCTGGACTCCTCATGTGCAGTGTCTGGCCCCCAGGCCCCTCTCTGCCTGAAAGGCACTGTGCCCTCTGGCCCAGCAGCGGGGAAAGATTCAAAGACCCAGCTCTGCGGCTCCTGTTTCTCCTCCAGCCCGGGTTTGCTGCATTTCCTAACCTTACTTAACTTAATATGGCTTTCCTGGGTTTCCATGGAATTTCCCTCTCATGTGAATTATGAGATAACTTGAGTAACTTGAAATCGAAGAGACTAGAGTAGAAAGAAAGCTGAGGGAGTCTTTACCCTGTGCTGTCTATTCTTTCTGAGGCATGATAGGAGGCATGTTAAGTTCATCTTCTGGAATCAAAGTGGCAGGGGAGAATGGGAGATGGGCTGCCCTGAAAGACCCCTCCATTTGGCAGATGACACTCTGGGTATTTATCAGACACAGAGTATGTGCCAGGAGTTTAGCAGGTAACATCTGGTTTGATGTGGTCCTTTACGATATTCCTAGGTGATGAACTCAAAAGGGACAGGAAACATCTCAGTCTTGTCTGCATTCTGAATGCCTGCCACTCAGTGACTCTTAATAAATACTTGTTGATTAAAAGTGCATAATGAATGTTGGAAGTTGGTTTTTATCCCGGTAGTTACAGACAACAAAACAGAGTTTCAGAGAGGCTTAAGGAACTTGCTAATAGTGTGAGCTACTTGCCAATAGTAACTTGCTAGTGATGGCATACCTGGAATTCCACCCGGCCACCTGACCCAGCTTACTCCACTTCCATTGCACCATGAGGCATTTTCATGTTACCTTATGATGAAACTTCTGAGGTATATTTTTCCCATTGAATGAGCTTCTAAGAACTGGGCGAACCCTCAGAGCACCAGAACAGCATTAGTTCAGAGGAAAATTGCAAGGTAAATGCAGTAATTATAAAGTAGAACCCCAGAAACCTAGATGAAACCTCTGAGGACTGTTTTACATGGTCATTTATATTTAATCCTAACAACTACCCTCTAACATTGGAATTGTCATTCCCATTTTACCACGGAAAACACTGAGGCGCCTTGAAGTTAAGTAACTCGCCCAAGGTTTCCAAGCAGTGGCTGAATTGCAATATGAATTCTGGCCTCTCTGGCTTCAAGACTTTTACCATTTCTAACACAATGAAGTATTATAGCACTAAAACAGCACGTCTAGGCTTTGACTTTGACCGGAGGATACCATTCAACTCAATCCAACAAATAATTACTGAGCCCCCAATGACAGTGGCTTAGATGGTAGAAAATATGAAAATGAAACTGCCTTCAGGGAGGTTCCAATACGGTGTTCGGCATATAATAGTGTTCGATAGTATTAGCTGGATCAAACAGCACATGATGAATGAATGGTATAGCTGACTGTAGAGAAGAATTTCTATTACAGGATCGCAGATGGAAATGTATGCGAGGAAGTGCATTATAGCTCTAAGCTAATGTATCTAGGAGGGATCTTAAAGATCCTATAGTGTCCAAGGTCACACAGGCAGCTAACAGCAGAGCGTAGACTAACGAATTCTTCCAGAGAATTCAATGCTTTGGGATTGTGTTTTCCCTTTACCGTCTTGCGCAGAGCCGAAATCCTATTTCTGTCTTCTCTCTGCATATAATCATGAAAGAGCTATTGTTATGTCCTTCCTTGGAGAGAACCTCTTTATCTTCCCAGACCATGAGGGGGATGTATGCATTAGCTGAGAGGAATTGACTACCTATCCATCATGAAGAGAAGATTCTTTGGGAGAAATGAGTCATTTCTGAGGACTGAACTTTTAAGACGTAAAGCTCATTGATTTGCTCTTACGATTCTCCTGATACCTCTGAACACATGTGCGCACACACACACACACACACACACACACACACACACACACACACAAGCTGCCTAACAGTGCATCTGTACTGAGGTCAGCTGTACTGAAGATCAGGGATATTGGAGATGCAGGATTATACTGCAGCAGCATCAATGAAAATGTTCAAGCAAACAGCTGACTCATTCAAGAAATCATTATAACTCTATCATCTTTTCCTTTTCTTCCTCACTTATCGGTTCTCTTGCCGTATTACCCTCTCATACATGGTACTCTGTCGACCTCCATCATTTCCCTTTCATCCTAATTAAGATGCTATTATTGGAGGTGTCTAGGAGTAGCATTTCAGTAACACCGTCTCCAATACTTTTTTTCTTTCCACAACCTGACAGCTGAGACACTCAGCATAATAATATTCTTTTCCCTAAGTATCCGCACTAAATCTCTTCTTCAAGGAAATGACTGGTGCTTTTAAAAGTGACTTCGCCCCTGTTTATCATCTGATCTATAAAACTGCTTCCTGTGATGAAAAGCCTGAGGACCAAGTACAGTCAAACCACTTCTTAAAGTAGGTTAGACATTCCAGATGAGATAGGTGTAATAACCCATGCTAAAGAGCCAAAGCTGTGGATGCCAAGTTATAAAAGAATCACATTTTTATTTCAATTCTTTAGTCGTCAGCACTCTTCATAAAAGGTTTTCTAGATTATACATAAATGCCATTCAGCGTATATTTACTGACAGGCTGTTTTGTGGCTTTGTCCTTAATGATCTTATAGTCTGATTAAGAGAAGCTATAAACAATTTCAATATCACGGGTTAGGTACTTGGATATCAACATACTCAACATGTTTATCCAGTTAGCCGGCAGGTGGCGGAAGGTAGGGGATTTGCAGAGCTGTGATTCCTCCATGGAAACTGTTCCCTTCCAGCAAACATACAGAGTGGACACTTCTTATACACGCATGGGTGGCAGGGTTCTCCCTTCTACCCTTTAAGAAGGAGCAAGGGTTGCCCCATTCATTGCACCAGGGGGCAGAAGACTCTGGCCCTGGACCTGCTGTGTCACTTTCTCATTCATAAAATAGGAACAAAGTCTTTGTTCCGTCTACCTCCAAAAGGATAAACTGAGACACTACGCATTCAAGAAGAAGGTAACAACAGAAATTGCCTCTAGCAGGTGAGATCTTCTAGACTTGGTCCTTCCTCTTAGCTTTGTACAAGATCACATTTACATCATCCCATACAGATAACTTTAGTTCACTAAAAAACCTCTAAGAAAGAAGGCTCTGCAACCCCCTTTACAAAGGGTAGGGGGAACAGCATCAGCCCTGGAGTCAGAGGCCAGTTTCCATGATGTTCCCTGGGGCAAACGACTTAACCTCTCTGGGCTGTTGGTCATTTCTGAAAAATAAAGGAGCTAGAGTGGATGATCAAAACTTTTCTTTTAACTCTTGACACCTATTGATTCAAAGGTGTCATAGACCCAGAAATTGTAAGTCACGGGATTCCACAGAGAAGTGATAAAAGAGGAGATAAATCCAAGGCATTATGAAAAGAGAACTCCACTGTGAGCCAAAAAAATGTGAATTCTCACAGGAGTTGAAAACCTGTCTCCACACTGAAAAACTGCACACGGATGTTTATAGCCGCTTTATTCATGATTGCCAAAACTTGGAAGCAACCAAGATGCCCTTCAGTAGGTGAATGGATTAATAATAATGATACATCCAGATAATGGAATAGTATCCCGTGCTAAAAGAAAAGTTATGAAAGGACAGGGCAGAAAATTAATGCATATAACCAAGTGAAATAAACCCATCTGAAAATGCTACATACTGTGTGATTTCAAATATATTACATGCTTGAAAAGACAAAACTACACAAACAGTAAAAAGACCAGTGGTTGCCAGGGGTTGGGGAAAAGAGGAAGAGCACAGAAGATTTTGGGGGGCAGTGGAAATATTCTGTATGGTGCTGAAATCAATGGTCAAGACATTTGTCCAAATCCATGGAATGTAAACACAAAGAATGAACCGTAATGTAAATTATGGACTATGGGTGATCATGATGTATCAATGTAGGTTCATCAGTTGTAACAAAGGTACCACTCTGGTAAGTGATGCTATACATGTATGTTATGGGAAATCTCTGTACCTTCTCAGTTTTGCTGTGAACACACAACTACTCTAAAAAATAAAGTCTACTAGAAAAAAACTGGTTCTAGTCCTTGATTCTGCTACTAGTCCTTGTTTCACTGGTCGACCTAAAGCCCAGCCAACTGGGATTCTAAGCTGCTGGCTCCTCATCTCTGCCCCAGCTCCATGTCCTACCCTACCTCCCTCTCTTAGGCTTAATAAGATTCTCTACTCCAATAAAGGACTATATTGCTAGGACATCCCCCCTAAGCCCTTTGTACTCAAGGCTTCTAGGCAATGCAGAGTTACCTCATTATCTGAAAAATGCTAGGAATTTCTCCCACTGCCTCCTGTGCATATGCTATCATGAGCACGCTTTTCATGGCTTTGAGTGTTCAGCAGACTTTTCATGGGTTTGAGTGTTTCATCTGCCATCTAGAAGCAGGCATTCAAGGCACTACCAACAAGCAGCAAGATGAATGTGAGTTCACTCCTGCAAGTCATTAGGCATCATGGAAGTCCCTGTCTCCCTCACGGAATGTCCTCAGGGCCATTGATGAAGCCAAGTGACTCAACCTGAGAGGGCATGCAATTCTGCCTGCAGACAAAGTTTCCAGGAGGAGAACGCTCTAAGTAAGCTGGGGGATGCTGTACTTCAGGATAATGGAGTTAATTGATTTTTTTCAAGGCAATTAGCTTACTTCTGCCTGGAGATATTGATGGCCTGAGGATGGCACCCTATTACTTCGGATGTTTAATTACCTTCACTGGAGATGGTCAGAAATATGGAGGAAAAATATTAGCTCCACAGAAATGAAACTCATCTGGATCAGAGGCTTTGGGCACAGATGGTGACTTGAGTTTAAAATTTAGTTGGTTAGAGCAAGGCAGGCATTGTTTCATCCCCTTAGGACTGTAATTTACCACATTCAGAACAAAAAGGCTTGATGGAGTTTTCCAGAAGGCTCCCTATCTTTATGGCCTCTAAATGCTTTCAGGCCACAGCGTGTCTTCTCTAGAGAGCCCTACGAATCCATCAGGCTCTGTTTCCTTTCCTTTTTCCTTTATTAAGAAATAATCTAATAACCAATCTCCTGTTAGGCCCACATAATGGTTAATCATATGTGGGAAGGAGACCAGTTGGCCTAGATTAGCATAATTCATCTTTAAATCATACATATTCAAAAGGCTCTAAGAAGCATCTGGGTATCTTTTAAAAAATTGTTAGTGAGATGATCAAATTGATACCAGAATAACAAATTAGACCTACAGCTGCTTATTTTAAAAGAGGGCCATCCTCCTTAAAAATGATGTCTGTAAAAGATGGTAAACCCCATTAGATCTAAGAAAAAAAAGTTCTTTGGTGGAATTAATTTTCAAGAATGGCATGTTTGCTGGAGATTAGAGTCCTTTGCTAGGATTTCCAGATTCAGCTGAGTACATTTGTAAGTGGTGAATATTTTAAAGGGCTTTTCTGCAGCATCACTGGAACAGAAAAATAAACCATAGGCAGCCATGTCTGAATCTTCAGTTTCCCAAGAATTCAGGAGACTGTGTACTGCATTTTTCAGGCTGATTCATCGATACTAATCAAATTACCTAGATTCACTTGACTTCATACTGTTTAGACCCAGGCTTATTAACATCAAAGGCTCTTTTATCAATTCTGCTAGGTACTGAAAATAGAAAGGAGTGTATTCATCATAAAGCTTAAGCTGGTAGGGACCCAAAGCAAAAGGCCAGATGGAGGCCCAGACCACCCTCCCAGGTCTTATGAACTTGTATCCTTTTATCCATCCTCATACCCACAAGGTTTGAAGCAAAAGGCAAACAGAAATGTGGCCATGAACATTCACCCTTGTTTTCACTACTTATTATCTGCCAAGAACAAGACTTTGGGTGATACAGGCTATTAGCTAATAGCTCCTGTGATCCATCACCTTCTTCAAGCCAAAGTCAATTCCTCTTAACAAATTGAAATTGCAGCATGGCCTCTGCTGCGTGTGGGACCCAGTCTGCAGGAGATCTGCTACTGAATGCTAATGGATGTGGCAAAACACTGCTGCAGGGCGGAGGTTGTAAAGGAACAGCTGGGAGAGACTGTGGCTTTTGTTCAGAACACAATTCAGAGGAGCCCTGCCTTAGAGGTTAAATCCTCTGTACCTAAAAGTGGTTCATCTCTGTATTAAATGGCACTTTCCCTGGGATGCCATTTACAGAGGATTCTTAAGTCTAAGAGAAATTTAAATAAAGCAGAGTCTCAGTTATCTTTTTATATACAATGCCTATGTGTTTTAAGTATATCATGTATGGATATTGAATTATAAGTCCATTTTACCTGGACAATGTGACATTTAAACAGACCAGTCGACTCTAGCGATCTAAACCTGGCAGGGACCTCAGAGAGAGAGTCCACGCACTTAAATCGAGACTGATTCTAAGAATCCCCTAAGTGTCTGTCTGTCTCATTAGGCCAGAGGCTCCCAGAGGGCAGCGGCCATGTCTCCCTAAGCTTCTTACATCCTCCTCTGTGATAGGAGTTTGCCTGTGAAGGAGGTTTGTTAAATAAGTCAGTGAAAGAACTCCGTGAATAAATGTCATCAGACAAAAGAATGAATGTCCTCACTTGTCACATTCACCGTTGCCCTCAAGGCTCTTCCCTTCATTATCAGAGCTCCTACTCCAGCCAGAAGGAGGCTTTGTGTTCATAACTGCCTTTATGTGGCATAAAGATCAGACTCCTCAAAAAGGATGCTCTAAATTGCATGAGAAGAGCCTCTCTCTGGAAGCTAATATCACTTGTTTTCTCATTCTCGGAAGGGATACATACCCCTGGACTCCTATTAGGCTGAGGTGGACCCTTTGTCTCACCCTGCCTTTAGCTGGGGATATTCTTCAGAGCACCCTGGTCATCCCTAAGAAGACCCTACATGAATCCAGCTTCAGGATCTTAGAATACTTTTTTCTTACAGCCCCAGAATCAGGTTCTCATATACAAATAAGCCAGACCCAAGTTATCCATAATAAATATTTCATGTCTCCTGAAACCTGCTGTATATTTTTAGTCCCACTGACTTCTTTTACTTTCATTTGGCCTGACAACTCATTTGGCGAATGACATATAAATGAGGGGACTAGATCCTAGAGACGGTGAGGAATTGCACACAAGGCAAATTCAGGAGGTCCCCTTTGGGAAGGAGCCATACACCGGGAGCACCTTGTTTTGAGGCCACCCAGCACATTATTTTGTTTCTATAATAGAAGAGTTAAGCTGTAAGCTATTTAGGAAGCCTACTCCTGGACTGTGGTCTGGTCATTTTAAAAGGAAATACCAGAAGGGTAGGCCAATTTTTGGTTTTAAATTAAGTACTACAGTAAAGAATATATACCTTTTTGTCTCACCTGGTCCGTGCTAATTCTTCTTATTCTCCTCCCAGCTTTACAAAGAAAATTGCTGAGTCTTTCCATTCTTCTCACTGTCTCCAGGATGAGACAGTGTAAATAATTTACATTCAGATATCAAGACAAGCAGTGGTTTTGAATTTTTTTCCATTCCTGGCCTGAATTGTTTTCGTGACACTGAATTAAACTCAAAAGACCATAGATGACTGCTGTAAGCTTTTGGTACAGTCAAAACAAGTCCATTTGCTGCAAAGTCCTAGGCCTGAAGGTTAAATAAATATTTCATAGTGCCTCTGTGGCTCACACATAGTTGGATGTGTGAGCATAGACATTTTCAAGGACCAAGACTGGAATTTAAATGGAGATTCTGGACCGGTTTTGAATAAAAAGCCCAGGTCAGCATAAGGGACCACACATATGGTTAAATTGCTGGCTTATCTGTTATCTGTGAAAGGTACATGTCTTAGACAGTTAAGATTCAAGCAGGTTTTAGTCAGTGACGGGAGGAATTCTTCTTTTTCTTTTTTGGCCGTACTGCACGGCACGTGGGATCTTAGTTCCCCAACTAGGGATCGAACCTGCGCCGCCTGCAGTGAGTGGAAGCTATGCTTGGAGTCCTAACCACTGGACTGCCAGGAGGAATTTTTTTTTAATGCAGTTGTCATGTGACTTTGATGTCCTCTGAGACATAGGGAGTTCTACAGACAGCTGCAAGATGGTCTGGAACATGCCTTGTGGACCCCAGGCTGCCAAATCCAGATTGAAAGCAGGAGAGGAGAAAATAAGAGAAGACTTGAGGAAGAAAAAAATGGGAAGAGGATAGAGACCCATCTTCCTCTATCTCCCTTTCTATTTCTGCCCCTTTCCTTTATCTGTTCATCCTTCTCTCTCGTATCTCTCTCTACTCCACCCTCATCTTACTCCCTATGCTTTTCCAGTTTCATTTCCGGACTCTTTCTTATTCATTTGCTGTTTTCTATCATGAGACTATTTTGTATTTGTAACACAGACTTTTGCCTCAACTAAACTTACTGTGTAGAATGGATAAAGAGCAAATTTTCTAGTGTCATTGTTTTCATGCATCTTCCACCGTAAGAGGTAATCATTTCGTAGGAAGGTAGAAGATGGGAAACATCAGTGCTACGAGATCCCCTTATAAGGGCCAGGTCCACAGTTGCTAATCAAAATGTACCCTTTCCTGACAAGCCTCAGAATCTTTCTTAACACTGCACACTTAACAGCCACAACCAACTTACCATAGTTGACACGTGAGATGAAGCCAATTTGTTAACCTTAATTTAGTAATTTTGGTGAAACTGCATGGGTTGATTTCAAGTGTCAGCTTTTAAACCACTCAGGGGCATCACTGGGTGTTTTAATCAAGGTAGTGGCAGCACAGAACACAAACAATCGATTGCACTGGATAAGCATGGACCCATATTATGATTTGCTAATTGTTCCAACTGCTTGTGCTTCTATTGAGCTTGTTCTATAGAGACAATGATACTTATTTCTTGGAGTCCTCAGACTGCTTTGTCAACAGCTAAGCAGTATTTGTTCAGTTTTCATAGTCTGGGTTATTGTCTTCACTTGTCCTCCAGAGACCAAATCCTTTGGTTCAGGCTCTTGGTACCACCAGCCTAGACTATTACACATCTTCAAGGGTATCTCCTCTCAGGGGTTATAGTCGAGGTGTGTTCTACTCCCCACAAAACCCCAAATATGGCAGGCCTCTGCACTCGCATTCTCAACCTACTTGATGGTCAAGTCTTCTGCGACAGGACGTGCATCTCTCTCCCTGTCTCATTCTTAACCTTTAATTCTCAGCCCCTGGGTTTCATTTCTGTTACTCAGTTAAAGCAACTCTTTTGGATGCTCAGTGGTGCTTTATAAATCAAATGGTCTGTTCTTAGCTCTTCATTATCTTGGAGTCTCTGCTGAAGTTGACAGTATTGATGGTCCTCCTTCCCACATACCCTCCCCCATCTCTGGCCACTCCCTGTCTCTGTGAATCTCCATCTTCCTTTGGCTCTCACTACATTTCACTCTTCTGGCTCTCCCACTACTCTTCTGAGTGTCCCTCAGTCTCCCGAAGCGATTCTTTGCTCACCTCATTCCATTCTCCTCACGTTAGTTGACATTGCTACTGCATTGATCCTAAACCCATAAATTGTGTTTCACATGTGTATCTATATTCTATTGCATCCAGAGGTAACGTACAGAACACCTAGCTGCAGAAAGTTCTATGTGAAATGCTTGTACCTCCAAGTCAGTTTTCTTACCCAAACTCCAGTTCTTTATCTCCAAGAGCCTATGGGTCATTCCGCTTGGATTGTTCACTGGCACCCCAATCTCATCAGACTATAATCATTGCCCTCTTCTGCCAAACAGATCCAATCTCTTTGTCTTCACTCTGTCAGTTGTATCACCATGTTGCCAGTTACTCACATTGAGTGATCTAAAACTTCCTGTGACATCATTCTATTTTTTCTTCACCACATCTCATGTCCTTCCACTTGCCCAGATGGCTGTAACTTCCTCGTGCTGCCCTGTCACAGTCTTACCTCTTTTTCTCTTATCTTACCTGGACACGTTTCATCATGTCACTTCACTGGAAAGGCACAGTCAAGAGATCTGTGTATATCATTGCTTCATCACTTCATGTCGAAGCTTATCTGATGTTTAAGGCCATCTGCCAACGTTTCCAATGTTATCTCCCACTCTTCCTCAACTCACATCACCTGATTTTTCTGGTGGTCTGGCGGTCTGGCAGCCCCACCAACTTTCCATGCTTGGTGTTATTTGCATGTTGTGTAATATCATTGTCCTCACCCAGAATGTCCTTCCCACTATTGACCCTCGAGTCAATTTTTTTTTTTTTTTTTTGGCTGCGTTGGGTCCTCGTTGCGTGCGGGCTTTCTCTAGTTATGGCTAGTAGTACTCTTCGTTGCGGCGTGCGGGCTTCTTATTGTGGTGGCTTTTCTTGTTGCGGAACACGGGCTCTAGGCACGTGGGCTTCAGGAGTTGCAGCTCTCAGGCTCAGTAGTTGTGGCACGCGGGCCCTAGAGCATGCAGGCTTGAGTAGTTGCGGCTCGAGGGCTCTAGAGCACAGGCTCAGTAGTTGTGGTGCACTGGCTTAGTTGTTCCATGGCATGTGGGATCTTCCCGGACCAGGGATTGAGCCCGTGTCCCCTACATTGGCAGGCGGATTCGTAACCACTGCGCCACCAGGGAAGTCCCAGATTATCTTAATAAAACACTCTTGTCCACTTTCACATAGCAAGGACCTGAACTTCAATTAATACTGAGCATCCTTCTTTTTGGCTAATGAACCATTTTATTCTATGAAAAATAAATGTAGGTGTGTTACTATATCATAGGTGTCATTACAGATCCAGTCAATGAAATACCAGTAACGGGAAGGACATTCATATTCATACAGTGCACTTTAAAATGCCTGATCTCTGCACTATGTAAATGCCCTGAAAGGGTTCCTAAGCCCTATGCTGTGATTTCTCAGTAACAGAGGCCAGGGCCCATAACTGTTTGGGATATTTGGGCAGAAGTTTCTAATCTTTATCTGTGTGGTTTTCTGTTTATATCCTCCTCCAATAACTACACTGATAATGTTGATGGTAATTCCACATAACAGACATCACACAGTACTTTACATGATGTCTCAATAAGTACTTCACATGATGTCTCAATAAGTACTTCATGATAATGGCAAACAATAATTTTCATACAAGCATCCTATTAATTTAATAGAGAGCAGTGCTGTATTTTCACATAGAACGTCTATCCTAAATGTTAGGACTGGTTTGGGGGAAACCGAAATCAGATATAGCACACAGTTTTGCTACTTCTCCGTGCAATTTTTGCTACTTTTCCACAATAGAGAAAACATATAACTAGCATGATATCACCCTTTCCTTTCAAAATAGAAAACAAAAATAGAGAAAAGGAAGTCACAAAGAAAGGAGGAAGAGAGCCAATTATCGATCATCCATGTGTCAGATATTATTTATACAAATTATTTTATTTAATCGTTTCACTAATCCTGTGCTGTGAGGAGATTCTAGAAGTGTGGAAATGGAGACTCACAAAGGAAATTGGCCAAAGTGACAAAGCAGGTAAAAGGACAGAGCTTAGCTTGGCTGTGACGCCAGGTCACCTTCCACAGCACTGGTATCTACTGCATTCTGACAGCAATGCACTGAAAAGGTACGCTGCTGTGCAGACTGTCGCCCTGTCACAGTTTCTGCAATTTCCTTCCCTTGCACCCTTCTGTCCTTCTATACTCTGGCTGTGCTCCCGAGGGGAGGGTGCTTTCATTGTGCAGGCATCACAGTATAAAGGAAGAAGCAATTAGGAAGTTCAAAGTCAGGCACCTCGACTCCTGCCCAGGCTCTGCTACCAGCTAGGAGTAGGATGGGGGACAAGTAAGTCACACCCTGTCTCTGAGTCTCTGTTTTCTCAACAACAAAATGAGTAAATCGGTTTGTTTTCCAAGATTTTCAACCAGCTCTAACACTCAGCGATTAGGAAATGACAGGTTTATTTTGGTCCCTAGGAGAGTAAATATCCTAACAGTGAGTCCATTGGGATTATGAAGGAGGTGGTCCGTTCCTGCGGAGCTGATGTTTGCTTGATGGCCCATATGCACCCTGCAACCGGGTACGAACCAGGACTTGATTGCTTCCAGGACTGCGGCAGAGATGCTGCAACGAGAACGGCGGACGCAGAAACGCCTGAGTCTCACTTGTCAGGGGTCAAGCATCAGAGAGGCCCAGAAGAGACAAAGCAGCCTCCAGACACTGGTAGCACAGAGACGCCAACTCCTCCTGTGCTTTTAATCCCCAAATCAACCACACCCTGTTTCTCCTATTCATGGAAAGTCAGGGAACAGTGTGTGTGCTGGAGCAGGGGACCCTACTAGCAGCTTCCGTGGGAGAGAAAGTTCAACGCTTATGGAATCACAGACTTCTGGATTGAAAGCCATTTTCTACTAACTCCCTCATGTAAAGATGGGAAGGTTGAGGGCAAGAGTGCAGAGTCCTATAGCCGAGACTAGAAGCCAGCCTGATGCGTTCTTTGCAAAACACCAGTGGACAGCGTTTACTCACTGGCTACTCTTTACCCAGTCCCCAATGTAACCCACCATTGCCACCCACCCCCCAACCACTAAAAACAAGTAACTTGTAGTGAGGGGGTGGGAGTAGGAAGAGAAAAATCAGAGATAATAACCAAGACTTCGGGAAATTTTTTTTTTTTTTTGCTTAGAAACTAAAGTTTTAAGAGTTCTCTATGAAGCAATAGTGAATCTTTATGATCAATGAAAAGAAAAATAGGACATGAACAGCCACGCTGTACTGCCTGTATAGTCCAAGAAAAAAAAGATATTTGGACTCTTCTCTAAATTCTCTTTTAATCAATTTGCAAACCAAAATGGATGATGGAGCTCTGAGGCGTTTTTTCAGCCCTAAGCACTATTACAGTCCTCCCTCGTTTAGAAACGAGACTGTTAGTTATATCAAGAAAGCCTGCCTTTAATGTAATTGCTGTCTCAGAATATGGGCTGATTATTATTAGGGATCTTCCCGGACCGGGGCACGAACCCGTGTCCCCTGCCTCGGCAGGCAGACTTTCAACCACTGCGCCACCAGGGAAGCCCTGGGCTGATTATTAATGCATAATTCTGCTTTCCTCAGAAACATGATTAGGCTTTTCATCTGGAATTTTCACCCAAATTCTGGTAAATACATATTTGTTTTTAAGATTCTTTCAACGAGAGATCAGGAATAATTAAAGGACCCTTGTCTCCATCATAAAGCACTGATTTAAATGCACAGTCATTGCCCAAAGGAGCAATGGAAGAATTTTACGTTCTGTTTTTCTCCCTCTCTAGATGGTTCTGAATAAAAAGACAAGGGATGTGGAATAACCCATTGGAGTCTGTTACACAATAGCTGAGTGCTTATGAGGAATATTAAATGGAAATCAGATGCAAGAAACAGTCACGGGTCATCAGGTAAGTGGGTCCCCTGCATTTACAGCATGAAGTGCCTTTTCATTTTCGAGTTGCCCGTGAAGAGCCTTTTAATTAGAAAAGATCTTCTATAACAGCTTAAAAAAAAAAGAACCAAGATGTTGACCTTTGCCTGTTCCGTGTTTCTCTTTTCCTTACCGAAGAAGTATTTATCCACTTTTCCCCCTCAAGTCTCCAGTTCATGGTTCTGGGTGTGAGAACAGCAAAGTGGGCCTCTGAGCTAGTGACCTTGGTTTCCATCTGGGGTCCAGCATTGCCTTGTGGTCACGTTCTTGGTGGTGCCATCCCAGTACTTCTTCCCGGGGTTTAACACGCTGGGGCGTTGCTTTAGGGTCCGTATTTTGGTTAGTCTTCCAGTAGCTGGGTAATGACTCTGATAGATCATGGATAAGACAACCTAGGATCTGCCTGCTGCAGCTGAAGCACAGCAAACACACACACATACAGGCGCCATCTGTCAGGGAACCTCCTTCATCTCAGGTAAAGGAGGTGGGCATAGCCATCCATCCTCCAGTACTCACTGTTTTGTGACTTGCTTCTCCCTGTTCATAATGACTTGGTCTCTTCTGGACAAGTATGAGAATGGGGTGTGGGTAGAGAGGGTAGGAAGGAGGGGAGTAGTTGGCTCGGTGGGGTGGAGGAAGAAGACAGTCTCCTCTTTGTTCTTGGCCACAACCAAGTGAAATGCAAAGGGGGATTTGACCTCCTAAATTCTCTATCTGCCTGCTGCAGGGGCTTCGCACCCCTTCTCTCTCCCTACTTGCTCATCACGTATGATTTTTCTCCCACCCTGAGCTTCTGGAACAAATCTGGACCTAACCTAAAGCACAGGGTATTTATCCCTACTTGCTCATCACGTATGATTTTTCTCCCACCCTGAGCTTCTGGAACAAATCTGGACCTAACCTAAAGCACAGGGTATTTAAGCAGCGCCCATTTTTGAGACTCAGCATCTGGTGAGTCCTAACCTTGGACCCCACCCGAGGGAAGTGACTTCTACCGTCAATTCTGCCCCTCTGTTCCCATCTGGGCAGCCTGTTGAGCTCCGCACGCCTCTCCTTGGATGGGTCCTGCCTTACTCTGGCCGTTCCCCTTTCCTAATCCAATAGTGAGTGTCTGGGACACTGAACACTTTCCCCTTAATTTAATATGACTGGTGTCCTTATAAAAAGGGGAAATTTGGACAAATTTGTACACAGACACACGTACAGGGAGAATGCCATGTGAAGATGAAGGTAGAGATCAGGTGACACTTTTTCTACAGGTCAAAGAATACCAAAGATCATCAGCAAAGCACCAGAACGAGGGGAGAGGCAGGGGACAGATTCTCCCTCACGCTCCTCGGAACGAACCAGCCCTCCTGACACCTCCATTTCAGACTTTTAGCCTCCAGACCTGTCAGAAAAAAAGTTTCTGTTGGGAGAGTGGGATTGACATATACACACTACTCTATAAAAAATAGATAATAAGGACCTACTGTATAGCACAGAGAACTCTACTTTTGTACACAGACACACGTACAGGGAGAATGCCATGTGAAGATGAAGGTAGAGATCAGGTGACACTTTTTCTACAGGTCAAAGAATACCAAAGATCATCAGCAAAGCACCAGAACGAGGGGAGAGGCAGGGGACAGATTCTCCCTCACGCTCCTCGGAACGAACCAGCCCTCCTGACACCTCCATTTCAGACTTTTAGCCTCCAGACCTGTCAGAAAAAAAGTTTCTGTTGGGAGAGTGGGATTGACATATACACACTACTCTATAAAAAATAGATAATAAGGACCTACTGTGTAGCACAGAGAACTCTACTCAATACTCTGTAATGGCCTATATGGGAAAAGAATCTAAAAAAGAGTGGATACATATATATATATATGTATAACTGATTCACTTTGCTGTACACCTGAAACTAACACAACATTTCAAATCAACTAGACTCCAATAAAAATTTTAAAAAAAGAAAAAAGTTTTAGTTGTTTAAGCCACTTAGTTCGTGGTCCTTTGTCATGACAGCCCTAATGGACCAATACAACGGCTGACTATGGTTATTCATACTAATTCATTTTCATGATTCATAGCTTCAGGGCTTTCCCATCCTCTATAGGACATATGCTTCTAGACTATTTCATTATAGTTTTATGAATCAAAATTCCACGAATGGGGATTTATAAGATTATAGGTGTGGAATGGCTCTTAGAGACCATCTTCTGGCAGATACAGAAACTGAGGCCCTGGGAGATGAGGTGACTGACTTCAGGTCACATAGGAAGTTTCATTTGTTTGTTTTTTCATGCTGCTTGCCCTTGGACTCTACCGGGCCACACTGATGTTCTCTTTTTTGGCCTATTTAGAGAAGAGTCTATCAATGGTACAGCTCTCTCTCCAGGAAGAAGCACATACTGGCCTTTGTGTTAGGACCAATCCCTGTTCCGTTCTTTACCCGTGTTTGCTAGAGCTCCCTGAGATGGACAGAAAATGCAGATCTCATTACTCTAGCGCAACTACTGAAGCCCGCGCACCTAGAGCCCATGCTCCGCAACAAGAGAAGCCACCACAATGAGAAGCCCGCGCACCGCAACGAAGAGTAGCCCCCGCTCGCCGCAACTAGAGAAAGCCCGTGTGTGGCAACGAAGATCCAACGCAGCCAAAAATAAATAAAATAAATTAATTAATTAATAAAAGCGTTCAAAAAAAAAAAAAGAAGGGGAGGCTGGAGGGTTACAGTTACATATTCCTGAAGCCACAACTTTACTATGGCCTGCTGCAAAATGAGAGGGACGTGGGAAGCCTGGACCATCTTCCATCTCCCGATTGCCTTGCAAGCTTGTGGGTGAAGGGACGATGGGTAGCAGAAGGAAAGTCAAAAGAATATGTTCAATTAGTCATTAAGTGTGCGTTAAACATTTCCTCTGGGGACTTCCCTGGTGGCCCAGTGGTTAGGACTCCATGCTTCCACTGCAGGGAGGTGCAGGTTCCATCCCTGGTCGAAAAACTAAGATCCCGCATGCCTCGCAGTGTGGCACACACACACACACACAACATTTAAAAAAACAACAACAAAAATCTCTGTGCACAGAACTTTACTACACACTGTTGGTATTTAAAAAATATCCAATATGTGGTTTCCTCCCTGGAGGCACCTACACTTTAGTTGGGGAGATAAGATTTCCGCAGAACCTCTCTTTCTGGAAGCCTTCATAAAGGTGGAGTGGTTCTTAGCTGCCTGAGAATACATAAATGCCTGGAAAGCACAGGAATGGTCTCCGTGGAGTCACAAGGTCCTTTCCAAACACAGGAGCCCTGAGACCTGCTGGATGTGAACATCGGTACCTGGAGGGTTGCCTTTCTCCTGAGACTTGGTCAACCAGTTGGGTCAGCTGACTCCAGGGTCTCTAAACGTTTTTTCCAGCTACCCAAACAAACTCCTCCATTGGTCCAGCCACAAACCTAAGAGGGCCACGTAACTCCTCCACCATTTTTTCTTTCTTTTGAGAGTTTAATGGCTTGAAAATGAAGCCAGTCTGCTCTTGGTATATTTTGGGAATTTTCTACCCTTCTCAGAGTTAAGATTCCATCCAAAAGGGAAGAGACTTAATCTCTCTCCCCACGGATAGAAAGTGACCCAGACACAGGTAGCAAAGTTTAGAGATAGGAGCAAGCTTTTGGCAAGAGTGGAGCCAATGAGATTTCACTAGGCCGAGGAGAAAGTCGGATGAAGAAAGCAAAAGTTGTGTTACTTCACAACCTGGCTCGAGTTAGACCAAGACATATTCCCTTTTAGGCAGGTTGGCCATTCCTTATTCCCTTGGTGTCATTGATTCCCTAGTAACAAACTAATTATAACAGACCCATAACTCAGCAATTAAGTATGTTCCTTTCCCAAGGGAGAAGGAATCAAGTATCCCAGGCAGGATCCTTTTATCATTTTATTAACTACATAAGAAGCAGGGAGCTCCTTTCATCCAAGCCGCCTTAAATATCCCAGGGTCTGCTGTATAGCCCGAGGCAGTAAATAGCTTCCATTTTGCACCAGATACATTTTGAGTTCTCTCTCTTTTTTTTCATTTAAAAACAAAAGAAAAACAGAAAGAAACTTAAAAGCAGCAGGAACAGCAGACTGTGCTGCCCTTTGCTCATCACCAAATTATTCCTTTTGTCCTGGCATTAAACAGTAGGTGGCAATAAAGAAAGCCCCAGGAGCACAATATTCTTGGGATTGTATCAGGGTGGAAGATTAAACTCCTAAACCATTCAAGATGTCTCTGCTCTGCCCCTCAACCAAGAGGCTCTTATTGTTCTCCACACTGTTTTAGAATGAAATATATTTTTGCAGTGGTAGACAGAATTTATGAGTAGCTCAAGGCTTCGTCTGAAGATTCTTTCTCTCAAAAAGAGGTGAAGGAGAGGGGAAAAAAACCCTACACTGAAAATCAAAATAGACTTGCTTGCTATGATTTTACTTAAGAAAACTTGATACCTGTGCAAAGCCCAGGTCGCCTGTTGTTGGCATCTAAACTAGAACAGAAAAGAACTTTCCTATAAAATTCCTAGTGAAGCAAAACTCTCATAGAATCGAAATTACTCTTTTTCTCTGAAGTGATGAGTCATTGTAATTGGGCGTCCCGACTCATGCCTAAGTGTAACCAGAAAATCCTCCAGCCTCATTTTGACTACAAAAGTCAATTCTAATCAATCAGTTCCCAGCTTAAAATAACATGTCAAGTTTGGTAAAGATATTTGCAAATCAGTTTCTCTCTGCTTTGATCTAAATGTAAAGAAGAAAAGCTTTCAGGTTTTAGATGATAAATAATATTCTTGAAAGCTGAAAGGGAGATGCAATATCCCATAATACTCCTCAAAACAGGAGAAATTTGGAATTGGAATAGAAAATGGGTTTGCTATGGGCAGGTGGAGGAAGGGCAAGAATATTAAATAAGCTTCTTGGAAGGTCCAGGAGCTACGGACCACTGCAGTCCTCCAGGGGGCGCCCCCAGCGGAAGGAGGAAGCAAGATGAAAACCTTTACATTTCCACTCGTAGGTCAAGTATTATTCATGTAAACACACCAGGAAACTACCATAGCTGACAGTTCCCAAATCAAGAGACGTGGTTCCCTGTTGGAGACCCCAGATGTCCTGATTCCAGAATGAATGAGCACAGCTGGTTCACAAAGAGGCAGCCACCACCCCATGTGCTAGAAGTGCCAAAAGAGCTTTCTGTCCTCAGTGTCTCCTCCACTGCTTGCCTTGGCACCCTCCCTATAGTGTTGAAATTATCTGCATCTGAATTACTTATAGGTAATTAAAAAAAAAAAAAGAACTCAAGGCAGCTGGTGCCTCACTGTGAGACCACTGATATAGCTGTTGATAATTCTCTAGCCCCTACAGTACTGGTTCTGAGTGTTGAGGTTGCTAAAGACTCTGTTGAAAATCATATGCAACATATGGTTCCTCTTTCTAGAAAAATGCACAGATGCAGGGAAGTTTGTATGTAAGTTCAGATGGTTCACAAATCTCTCGAAGTCCACCTATGAAGCCAACCCATCTCTCTGTTTCTCAGATTTGACCGCCCTCCCCTGTACTCATTCTCCACTTACGCTCAATCTCACCTCCTCCATGAAGTCTTCCACGGTTTCCCCCATCTAAACACCTCTAGCTCTCACCACCTGCACAGCTTGTTTGTGCTCTCTTAGAAGGTGTGTTTTCTTTTCATTCACAAGGGTCTTGTCTTCCTGAAGGATCATATGCTCCTTGAAAGCAGGTAGGTTGTGTTTTTCAATTTTGTATCTCCAGAGCATTGGGTAGGAAAGAAGGACTCTGTTATGCCTCTTACCCAATACACAATTTTTTCCTGCTATGATCAATTTCTGATAGATGCAACATTTTCCCTTAACATTAGAAAGCAGCAAATGACACGTTTTCCCCTCCTCTGGACAGAGACTGCCAAACCCAGGGGAGCATGAAGTGTGCTGGGGGACATTCAGCAGATGGAAGCTGACTCTTTCCAAATAATCAGTAAGTGATGTGTCCATGGAAAGTTCGCATTGCTAACTTCACTACCATCCTGAAGGCTCATCTCATGATTCAAACAGCTGGTGTTAAAAATGACCAGAAGTTCTGGAAACTCTTGCAGGTTAAGCCCCTGTTGACTCTTCTAATTGGGGCAATTTCAGTGTGATCTGTCTTCTCCCCTCTTCACACAGGCCCGTGTGGATTTCATTTAAATTTCTTGCCAAGTTAGAGCTGCTACCAAATATTTACAGGGTCATCTCCTCAAGCCTTCCAAAGCATGGATCTACAGTGAGGTGATATCCTCTGTGACTTGCCTCCTCTTCCACCAATAGCAGTATACTTTTATTGCTAATATTAAAAGACAATGTATGTTGGGATAAATAGCAAAAATAATATAAATGACTTTCAGAAATATGAAAACTTTTCATTTATTTTTTCCTAGGATGATTTTGTAATTTAGTGGTTATGCACTTTGGTATCAGACCGACATGGATTTTAATACCACCAGCAGTATGAGGAAGTTACTTGACTTCTCAAAACCTCAGTCTCCTCATCTGTAAAATGGGAATAATTATGCTAACTTCATAGCTTTGTAGTAGGGATTGAGACGAAATCATGTATGCCACAGTGTCTACCACATAGTAAGTACTCAGTGAATAAGTAATCCTAAATTCTTTGCTAGATGATAGCTAGATGATTTCAGAAGCTATGGGGTCATGCTGAAGTTGCTTAGTCTTATGTAGATCTGAAGCAGACTTGGATTGGAACCAGAGGACTCACGCAATAACCTGCTAGGACCTGTTTCTGAATCTCAACTGTGGACCACATCTGTTAAGAATAGTAATTTCTACCAGAGTGTTGATGTGTAAATTAAATCGGATTTTAGATAGAAAGCATCTAGCCTGCTGCGTAGTACATAGGAGGCACTCTATAAAAGCTAGTGCCCCCCGCCCCGCCCCCGCGCAGTACTGTGACCAGCCAGGCACTAAGGATAGCAACTACATCTTAGGAGGCTTCTGTGAGAATTCAAGGAAACTTAGCTCTGTTTTTATTATTATTATTTTTTTCACAGTCCAAGAAATACTTTAATTTTTGTTCATTCTTTTCCAAATTACATTAAAATGGTCCCTTTTGCACTTAAGTGATTTGTAAGAGTTTTATACTCATTTTAAAATGCTAGATTATATTCCTAGCTTTTATGTTTATTTTTAATTAATATTCTTAATTGAAGAATAGTTGATTTACATTTCAGGTGTACAGCAAAGTGATTCAGTTATACATATGCATATATAAATTCTTTTCAGATTCTTTTCCATTATAGCTTATTACAAGATATTTAATATGGTTCTCTGTGCTATACAGGACCTTGTTGTTTATCTATTTTATATGTAGTACTGTGTATCTGCTAATCCCAAATCCCTAATTTATCCCTCCCCCTCCCTTTCCCTTTTGGTAACCATAAGTTTGTTTTCTGTGTCTGTGATTCTATTTCTGTTTTGTAAGTAAATTCATTTGTATAATTTTTTTAGATTCCACATATAAGTGATATCATATGATATCTGTCTTTCTTTGTCTGACTTACTTCACTTAGTATGATAATCTCTATGTCCATGCATGTTGCTTCAATTGGTATTATTTCATTTTTTTTTATGGCTGAGTAATGGTCCATTGTGTGTGTGTGTGTGGTCCATTGTGTGTGTATATATATTTGGCCGCGTTGGGTCTTTGTTGCCGTGCGCGGGCTTTCTCTAGTTTTGGCGAGTGGGGGGCTACTCTTTGTTGTGGCTGTGCGGGCTTCTCATTGCAGTGGCTTCTCTTGTTGCGGAGCATGGGCTCTAGGCACGTGGGCTTCAGTAGTTGTTGCATGTGGGCTCAGTAGTTCTGGCTCACGGGCTCTAGAGCGCAGGCTCAGTAGTTGTGGCGGATGGGCTTAGTTGCTCCGCAGCATGTGGGATCTTCCCGGACCAGGGCTCGAACCCATGTCCCCTGCATTGGCAGGCGGATTCTTAACCACTGCACCACCAGGGATGTCCCCCGTTGGTTCTTTATAATTCTTATAATGCAGGTCTGCTGGCAACAAATTCTCTTAACTTTCATTTGTCAGACATGTCTTTATTTTACCCCCCCTTAAAGGAACTTTTTATTGGATATAGAATTATAAATCACTTGACTTTTTTTTTCAACATTGAAAAGATGTCTTTTCATTGTCTTCTGGCCTCTGTTTCTGACAAGAAATCAGTGGCCATCCTTATCTTTGTGTGTAAGTAATGTGTCTTTTTCTCTGCCTGCTTCAAGACCTTCTCTTCATCTTTGATTTTCAGCAATTTTACTTGATATGCTTGTGTGTGGTTTTTAAAAATATTTATTCCTTTTGGAATTTGCCAAGCCTCTTGGATTTACCCCCCTCTTAAAGGAACTTTTTATTGGATATAGAATTATAAATCACTTGACTTTTTTTTTCAACATTGAAAAGATGTCTTTTCATTGTCTTCTGGCCTCTGTTTCTGACAAGAAATCAGTGGCCATCCTTATCTTTGTGTGTAAGTAATGTGTCTTTTTCTCTGCCTGCTTCAAGACCTTCTCTTCATATTTGATTTTCAGCAATTTTACTTGATATGCTTGTGTGTGGTTTTTAAAATTATTTATTCCTTTTGGAATTTGCCAAGCCTCTTGGATCTGTAATATTTTTCATCAGTTTTGAGAAGTTTTGCCATTATTTCCTCAAAATATCTTTTTCTGCTCAACATTAATCTCTTCTCTTTCTGAAGTTCCAATTATATGCATGTTAGACTGTTTGATATTGTCCCACAGGTCCTTTGAGTTTCTGTTCAGTTTTCTTCAATCTTTTTTCTGTTATTTCTTCATATTGAATACTTTCAGTTAATCTATTTTCAAGTTTACTGATTCTCTTTTCTTGCCATCTCCAATAAGCGATTAAACCCATCAGTGAATTTTTCATTTCAGCTGTATTTTTTAGTTCTAAAATTTTCATTTCCTTCTTTTTTTAAAGTTTTTATTTCTCTGCTGGGATTTCCTATCTCTTCATTTGTTAGACCATGTTTTTTCTTTCCTTCTTTGCACGTATTTTCATTCAGTTCTTTAAACCTATTTATCATAGCTGGTTGAAAACCTTTGTCTACTCAATCCAACATCTAAGCCACTTCAGACTGGTTGGTACTGACTGCTATTTTTTTTGGTTCTGGATCACATTTTCCCACTTTTTAGTTTGTCTAGTAATTTTTGATTGAATACTGGATATTTTGAATATGTATGTTGTAAAGATTCTGAGTTCTGTTATCTTCCTCTGAAGAGTGTTAATTCTTGTTTTAGAAGGCAGCTCAGTTACTGGCTGATCACCTTTAACTTGAATAAGCTTAGTCTGGTACTTTGTTATAGAATCTGTGGAAAGCACAAGGTATTTCCCAAGCTCCTCTATCCTGATAGGCTGCAATCTTCAAATTCTGTCTCCCCTGAGATTTTGTCAGGGTTTAGTTTTAGGCTTTGTTAATGCAGATCTGGAATAGGTCTTACTATATAGTGCATGTGTGGATCCTCGGGCCAATCCTACCTACCTGTTTTTAAAAATAAAGTTTTATTGGAACACAGTCATGCTATTCATTTACATATTGTCTAGGACTGATTTTGTGCTACCATGGCAGAATTGAGTAGCTGCAATAGAAACTGTATGGCCTGCACAGGCAAAAATATTTACCATACAGTAAGTCCCCTACATACGAACCTTCAAGTTGCGAACTTTCAAAGATGCGAATGTACGTTCACATGTCCAGTCATGTAATTTAGTTCACGTGTCTGGCATACATGTCACACATATATGGGACAACCACCTCTACAAGTGGTTGTGGTTTTGTATACTTTACTGCACAGTACTGTATAGAGTACAGTAATACAGTATCTTTAATTCCTGCCCGTTCACTCGGTGCCAGACCCTGTATGCCAGCTGTTGTACTGTACTACTGTACTTTCCAAGGTACTCTACTGTAAGATTAAAAGTGTTTTCTTTATTTTTTGTGTTTGTTTTTCATGTATTATTTGTGTGAAAAGTATTATAAACCTATTACAGTACAATACTATATAGCTGATTGTGTTTGTTGGGTACCTAGGTTAATTTTGTTAGACTTAACGAACAAATTGGACTTATGAAGTGCTTGCTTGGAATGGAACTCGTTTGTATGTAGGGGACTTACTCTATTGCCTTTTACAGAAAAAGTTTACTGAATCCTGCTTTAGAGTATAGTCTTTACTCCTATGCAAAGGTCTTTCTGCTGTCTTAGCTGGATTCCAGGGGTGTTAACAAAGTGTTACTGAGACTTTGGGTTCAAAAGTCCAAAGTCTTTGGGAACTGCTTTTCCACCAGCATTACTAGTAACTGTTCATTTTCAACCCCATAGTAGCTGCTATCTGATGAGCCCTTGATGGTCTCTTCCTGTTCATTTACAGCCCAGTTCTCAGTCGTGGTCTCATGAGGGACCCCCTCCCCCCCATCCCTACCCCATACAGACTGTTGGGAAGCCCTCTCTGCAGAGCTCTCTCTTTGCTGATGCCCTATCATGCAGATTCCAGTTGTTTCAGCTCTGCTACACTGTTCTCTGTCTCTTCATCTGTACATCCAAGAACTTCTTGGACTTCAGTGCTGTAGTTAGACACTTGTCCCTCAGTAGAGAGCTGGATGATTTGGGGATTTACCTTTAAGTTTTTGTCTGTCAGGGATAAACAGTCTTGGGCTGCCTGTGGTCCATTGCCTATAAACGGCTGCCTCAAATATTTTCACCCAGTTTCATAGTTGTTTACGGCTGGAGGACTAGCCTGGTACCAATCACTCCATCATGGCCAGAAGTATAAATCCCTCTAGTTCTTTTGAAAATCTTATCACCCTCTTGGCAGATGATAACTTTCAGAGTCTGTGGCTCCATTTCTCATTGCTCTTCCAACTCTCAGCTTAATGCATTTCTCTTCTTCAAAAAGAAGCCAGGTTCTCTTAGGGATCTGCTAGTAATTTTCTATTTTCTCTCTCAGGGACATCTGCAGTTCACAGCCCGTTTGCAAAATAAACCAACCAACACCCCCTGAATGCAGTGAGGGATAGAGCCCTTTTAAACTCTGGTAACTAGCTCCACCCACTACCTTTTGTTCCCTAGGATGATTCAGGACAATGCCCACTCACCCTTCATGGTTATGGGGTTTTAGAATGATCCTTTACAACAGAAAATTATATTAACATTAATCTGAATGCACATTTCCATGTACGGAAGAAGAGGAATTGGCCACAGTCTCACATACCAAATAATCAATAGATAACCCAGTCAATTCTCATCATGACAAAGGAAGGAGGGAAAGTAAACCTTCATTTATGGAGAAACAGTGATGGGTCAGGCACTCTGCTAAGCACTTTCACATATATCATGTCATTGAATTCTTACTGCAACCTTGAAGAGATGGTATTATTATCCCCATGTTGAAGAAACAAAAAACGGTAGGCTTTGAGAGATTAAATAGTTTGAGCCAGTTCACATCAGTCCCTAGTGAAGCCCCGAAGCCAGGGATGTCTGCATGACTTTGGAATTCTTTTCCAGAGAACAGAGAACCACACCAAAGAGGAGGCCTGGCCTCTGCCTTCTTATAGGTGCACAGTTTACAGGGCTAACCCTTTGTGACTTACTCTTTTAAATCTGTCCTTGGTTTAAACTGATTTTACTTGCATACAAAGGTTGAGGGAAGGGGAAACAGTACACAGTATGATTTTCCTTAGACTGAAATTAGCCTATCTGCATCGAAGAGGAGAAGCTAAGAATGGAAAGAGTAGAAGTGTTAGTTTAGGAAGCCAAATTTTCACTCACCCCTCTTTGTATTTATTTTTAAAAATTTATTGTTGTGAAGTGTTGTTGATTTACAATGTTGCGTTAGTTTCTGGTTCACTCACCCTTGTTTGATCTTAATATTTCTAAGCACTAACATCAATTAAGCACCTTCTGTTTGCCCCTGTCCTAAGTATTGGAAACACATCTAATTAAATTCCCTCAGCGAAACTGTGAGGTGTGTATTACTGTTTTGCCTCATCTTCACATTACAATAATAAAGTCTAAGGAGATAAGCAGTTTCTAGCAGACGGTAATTAGCAGACTCAGAGTCTAACCCAGACTATAAAACTTCAGTCTGTACTTCCAACTCCTATGCTGTACTCATTTCCAACTGCCTCTGTCCTAAACAATTTGATTCCATAATCCCAGAATTCCTGGAGTTCCTAATAGTCTTGACCTCTTAGCCTCCATGCCCCAAACTCTCTTCCTAGACAATGGCAAAGGCTTTGAAATAGGTTTGGGTTCAAATCCAGACCTTGGTACCCTCTATAAAATTGAGGAAAATGGGGAATTCACTGGGGGTCCAGTGGTTAGGACTCTGCGGTTCCACAGCAGGGGTCCCGGGTCCGGGAACTATCCGTCAAGCTGAGGTGCAGCAAACAAACAAACAAAGACCCTGAAGAAAATCATTCCTCTTTTGCCAGGGCTGTGAGGGTTAAAAACTTGTGAGCACAGAGACGGTGGTCAAATGTTCGTTACTTGTATGATTACAGTAATAAGCAAGCGTCCTGAAGATACAGCTATGAACCTCTATTTTATTTTATCTACCCCCGGCTGATATGCGCGAGTGACTCTGCTCTCAGATAAAAGACCTTCATGTTTTATGAAATAAGGCCGCCTAATCGCTCAAGAACAAAGATAAGGCAACCAACCACACACAGCTAAAGAGTAGCCCTGCCCTCCACAATGCCAAAGTAAATAATACAAAGTAAATAATACAGCCTGCCTTGGGGGCTGTGCAAAAAAGCCCATGGGGAAAATGTAAAGTCAATTGTGTAAGTCTGATAAGAGAAGCAGAAAAACTGACTCCTGGAACAGAGAGAAGAGCTTTAAACCGCGAGAGTATGGATCTTATTCCAAAGAGCTTCGAGGATGAGCGATTAATATCGAGCCCTGTTCAATCGACTAGCAAAAAGTGAAGCAAAGGCTCCAGAGCCTGGAAGACCAGACCAACCGGATAGAAGTGGAATAGTGGAGAAATGGGATCGCCAGCCTGGAAATGCTGGGGCTGCATGCCCCACCCCCTTGCCCCCTAGCGCCTGCCACCACTCCAGCAGCTCGCGCCCTCTGCTGTGGGCACTGCCCCTTGGTTTAAAAGGATCCGGCTAATCTGGAAGGGCTGGGCAGTTTAGGATACAGTGAGGACAGTACGCGTCGCCCGTGGATACCCAAGAAGAGAGTCTACCCACACCCTGCTCAAAAAGTGTAGGGTCACCCTGGTCCTCAGGCCTGGCGCTTGGGCTGCAGCGTCCATATTAACGAGGGACTGTAATATATGCACTACAAGTTCTTTTAGGATCGGCTTTTTCGTTCTACCCACAGTCCACATCTCGCTGTTCCGCCTCGGGAAGCTGCCATCAGGAAGAGTAGAAACTCCACAAAGTTCCTTAAAAGCCAAACCACTAAGAGGTTCCAGAAGAAGGATGTGTGTGTGTGTCTGTGTGTGTGTGTCTGTGTGCGCGTGTGTGTGTGTGTGTGTGTCCGGGCTCGTTACTGCAGCATTTTGCACAAAACAGCACACGTTTTCCAGGTTGTTTCCGGCGCCTGCGGCAGTAACCCGTGTGGCGAAAGGGTGGGGCACTCTGAAGGGAAAACAGAGGCTCTGGGAACGGCGGAGGAATTCTCTATAGGGAAATCGCAGAAATAACTTTTAAAATGGTCAGGGAAGATGATTCTGGCAAACCATGGAGGGAAGTAATTAGATGGGGAGAGGGACAGAGTCCAGGGAGTTTCTCGATGTCAAAATGCAAAAGCTAGAGTATTAGTGTAAAAGCGCACGGGAGACCCGGGGCTTGGGGAAGCCCTTTTCCCCTTCTGCGCACCGTTTGCCAAACTGTGAAACAAATGGATTGCTCCGAGCAGCCAAATCTGAGGCCCCTTTGGAGTCAAGAACGCCTTTAGAAGGCAATGAAAGTGCGGTATTTTCTCCCGAGAAACGCGCCAGTGCACGAACACACATCAGGAGGGGCGCATTCTCAGGGGGTTCCTGCACAGCCCCCCAGCTGGCCTACGATGCAGAGGCGGGGCCCTGGACGATAGCTGGGACGCCTTTCCCTCTCCTAACGGGAAGAAGAGGGGGCGCGCTCGCGCTGCGGAGTAGGAGGAATGACTCAGCGTCCTCCCGTAGCCGGGAACGCGGGAGGGGGGCAGGCACCGCCCTGAAGACGAGCTCCCCTGCGCTTGGCGTTTTGGGGTGCCACCCCTAACTTCCGATGTCTCTTTTGACCAAGGAACGTCTCTTCTCCCTCTGGCCCTGCACGCCGCGGGCTCCGGATGCAGCCTCCCGGCTCATCCACGCTGCGCCCCTGGGTCCGATGCAAACTGGCTGGCCCCGCCCTGCTGCAGTCGGCACCCCGGGTCACTAAAGGGGAGTTAAAATACAGTACGAATGCCCCTCTTGTTCGAGGGATTGCCCTTCACCCCTCTGCGGCTCCCTGTGGCTCGTTCTCCCTCCCACCCGCCTCCTCTCAGCTCTTTTTTTCCAGAAAAGTTGCAACAGTATTGAACTTGCGCCCGAAACGACCCTGCAACGGCAGCTTGCCGGGGGCCCGCGCAGGGGAGAAGGCTTGGGTACCCACGCAGGCCTCCCACCCGGCTGGAAGGGGGAGGGAGTGTGAAACAAAGATTTCTCGCACATATTTTGCACGGAACAGCGCAATGATGGGGACCCCAACTCACTGCACAAACGGAAGGCGACGCCCTAGGAGGCCGGTCCTCGCCTTGGGCATCTGCTGTCCCCGCTTCGGCGCGCTGCTCCGTCTCACCAGCAGAGGCGCTGTCGCAGCGGGCAAAGCGCTGCCCCAGGAGTGGGCCGCCGACTTTGCTGCAGCCACGAGTTCTTCTAAAGAAGGGCGGCGGCCAGCGTGGCTCAGAGCGTTCTTTGCACAACTGCACGGCTTCAGGGAAGAGGGAAACTGAAAAGCTTTTCCAAAAGAAAGGCCCTGGAGACAAGTAGTTAAGTCTCTCTTTTTGATTTTCATTTGTTGTCAGGCTGAAAGTTTGATTAGCCCAGTTAATAGAAAATACCATATGTAAGTAAGGGCCATGTCTTTCCTTCTAAATTATGACACTTTGCATCCCAACCTATTTAAATATTTATCCCATATTCTTGGTGCAGCCAATAATCTATAGAAAAAGTCTGTTAACTCCTTTCCTATCCAGATCCATGTGTGTCCCCCTCCCCCATTCCTGTGACTTGTTCTCCCTTTCTTTTAGGGTGCGCTCTCAGGCCTCATGACACCCCTCTACCACTCCACCGAGTTGCCTTCTAATGCTTTGTATTGTTTCCTTCGCCCTATGCCTAGCAGGGAAAGGGTGATTTATTTACTCATTTTTACATGCATTGGGCATTCCCTTTGCAATCCATACCCTCAAGTCCTTTTTAAATATAGAAATGTGGGTTGTTGTTTTTTTTTTTCTGTCACTACCTTGGGTATTCTGTGGTGATATGATTGTTTTCATTCCTTTCTGCCTTGAATTGGTTAATCGAAGACTCTTCTTTCCTGTGTCTCTATGGAAAGTTTGCCTAAGGACATAGCAGAACTATAAACTAAATGGGTGTCAGTGACAAAGCAGATTCTCAGTGCTTGGGAGAATCTTAATGAGACAGAACTTGGGCCTCTGGCGAGACCTGCCAATGAGATAATGTCTCTGGCGGAAAAGATGAACTTGGGCTATAACCTGTTAATGGCCAGACCAACCTCAGATCTCTTTGTGGACTCTCGCTGGCACAACTCTGAGACACATTGGTGTCTGCTTTCTCCTGATGCGGGTCTGATCAAAAGATGTGCCATTTGAGTACAGTCAAGTTGCAAATTTGACCCATCAGAACGATACAGTTCAAGAGAGACCAAGCACCTGGGTCACAGGCAGACATGTAAGTCCTTTGTCAATGCTACACAGTAAAGACAAAGTACTACAGAAAGGACTCCGGGCTTCTAATATGCCTCCCTTTAGCCTGAAATATGCCCGAAGACTTTGGAGAGCTGGTCCAATTATCTCCTTTTCTGAATAGGAAACAAGAGCCAGGAAAGTTAAGGGGCTTGCTAAATTTATTTAGTTCTAGCTTTAGAACCTAAGATTCTCCGTTCTCTGTGCTGTGTCTTTTCTACTACTCAGTTTTTTCTTTCCCAATTATGGCCCAGGATGCTCTTTTATCTCTCTCTCTCTCTCTCTCACACACACGCACACATATCTTTGGGAAGATTGAGGCACTAATATTTTTTAACCCTATCTTTTAATACTTTTAATAGTTAAGGAATGTGAATTCTTTTACTATATTACAAGTAAGTTAATCATCAGGAAATGTCTTGAAGGAAGGAAAGAGTTGCATGGGGGTGGGAGTGGGAGGGGTCGTGAAAAAATTGCAGCAGTGGAGCCTCTTGGGTATCCAGTTGACATCTCAGGGCAACTGGGGGCAGCTGGTAGGTCAAGAGTCAGGAAGACCGTCCTGTCTAATGTTCAGTCTGGCTGGAAAGCAGACACATAGCAGTCCCCGTTCCAGTCTGTGTACTGCTCAGACAATTGCTTTAGACACGCTGAGATGAACTGTTTATGATCCTTCACCCACTTTGTCTCTCTTCTGGCCGCTGGGGAGTGGAGTGGTGGAGTGGGCCGTCATTATGCGGCAGGGAGCTACACACTTAGGTAAACAGCCCTAGCTCTCAATTTAAACTGTCTGAGTGTCTGGCATTTTAATCCATCTAAAAGCTTTCTTCAGAAATGAGCCGGCTGCTGGCGGTCACTTGTCAGCTTTAAGGGGGTGAGCTGAGCTAAGAGGCGCTGCCGGAATAAAGGCAGTTGTGTCTAGATTTGCAAAGTGGGAGCTACGCAGAGCAGCTGCGGTGGGCCAACGAGGAAAATGGCAGTTGGGCTTCAAGCTCTAAATCTCCATGCTGACTTTTTCCCAGTCCTTTGTGTACTTTTACATTGTTTTGACGACTTAGAGTTTTATGGGCAATAATGCGCTGTCAGCCACGCGACTTTATGGAATCAAAGAGAGACTAGGAGAGTCTCTCATAATTTAAGAAATAGTGGCACCCTGACCACTTACTTTTTCTTTCTTTTTAAATAATAAGCATAAAGACAGTACACCAATAAATCAAAGATGTTTATCCCATAGTCACGGCTCCTGCAGCCCCCTTGGGTCTTGTAATGTCACCCCTCTGGCTAAAAGAACACATTTGCCCCTGAATGATGTCTTAAATTTTACCATAATTCCGTGCTTTGTAATGCATAGGTTGTATTATGGGAGGAGAAGGGAAGCAAATAAACCAAGTTGAATGTATAATATGGCCATTAAGTTTGTTCAGATTTGGTTTGGGCTAGAAATGTTAAACATAAAAACCCTTCGATGAGTTTGTGTTTTCAAACATAGAACCAGAGACTCAATATACTTAATTAGGACTGTCTCCAGAAAGAACATTAAGAAATGAAGATTATGTGCATCAGGACCACAAAGAAGAGGGAATATTCAAATCAAATCGTTTTTCTATATATTTTTATTTTAGTAAAAATGCCACTTTTAAGAAGTGAAAGTTTTTAATTAATTCAAGAGTTTGGGAGTATAATCCATAAAAATACTGACTCACTATGCTGTACACCTGAAACTAACATTGTAATTTAACTATAATAAAAAATTTTTTAAATTAAAAAAATTTTAAAGTGTTCGGATGTCCTATTAAATTAAGAGGAAAAATAAAAGCCAAATAAGGTAGAAATAGATTTTCTCTTCCCTGTTAATTCTTCATACAGCAAATTGTCAGTTTGGTTCTAATACATCCTAAAAAATGGTATATCCTATTCAGGGCAGTTCAAAGCAAGTTTGTGGAACTATCAAGATTTTTTTTTATTTTTGGAGTTCCCTGGCTCATCCAATCTGTCCTTCTTCTGCCCTTTATTCCCTCACACTCTTCCCCTCGCCCAACCAAAACTTTTCTCTGGAAAGAATCTGATAACAGTCACTTACACCTTCATGGGAACATACGTCAACATAGAAACTCCACCAGGGGCAGTGACATTTTAAGACATATCTGAGTTTGAAATGAAAAGGCTTGGATTTCAAAATACAAAATATTCTGAATCATAAGAGGAAATAGAGAAGGTATTTGGGAAGCAGAAATTCCTTCCAGAACACCTTCGAAATAATCCAGGCTGGGCAAGTGACGGAGGTGTGGTCTCATCTGAGGACAAGTTATTATGAATGCATGGCTATATCTAGGTAGCTGTTAGGAGCCTGGGTGCTGGTGTCAGAGCTGCAGAGTCCCCATTCTATCCTGTACTCATTGTATGAATTTGGGCAAGACTCCATCTTCTGATTTGTAATAAGTTACTCATAATGGTGCTGACACCATCCAGGCTGGTGGATGAGAAAATATCCTGCATGCTTAGCACAGTGTATAGGGCATGGTCAGCCCTCAGTACATCTTAACCATGATTATTTTTCCTGTGACAAGTAAACACAAACCCAGGCTTTAGGAGACTAGGCTTCCTGTTTATATACTTATTTTGCCTGGTTTTTATTGCTTGAAGAATTTTCCCTGGTAGGGGATTTCCCTGGTGGTGCAGTGGTTAAGAATCCGCCTGCCAATGCTGGGGACACGGGTTCGAGCCCTGGTCCGGGAAGATCCCACATGCCGTGGAGCAACTAAGCCCGTGGGCCACAACTACTGAGCCCACGTGCCACAACTACTGAAGCCTGTGCGCCTAGAGCCCGTGCTCCGCAACAGGAGAAGCCACCGCAACGAGAAGCCTGCGCACCTCAACGAAGAGTAGCCCCTGCTCGCCTCAACTAGAGAAAGCCCGTGGGCAGCAACGAAGGCCCAAG
Source organism: Physeter macrocephalus (assembly GCF_002837175.3). Classification (NCBI taxonomy): domain Eukaryota; kingdom Metazoa; phylum Chordata; class Mammalia; order Artiodactyla; family Physeteridae; genus Physeter; species Physeter macrocephalus. The sequence goes on along the minus strand of NC_041222.1, from coordinate 95,336,892 downwards.
GCGGCCAAAAATAAATAAATAAATAAATAATTAATTATTTAAAAAAAAAAAAAAGAATTTTCCCTGGCAGTCCAGTCTTACACTGCGCTTTCACTGAGGAGGCCCGGGTTCGATCCCTGATTAGAAAATTAAGATTCCACAAGCTGCACAGCAGCAAAAAAATAAAATAAAATAAATAAATAAAGTTTTTTTTTTTTTTTTTTTAAGTTTCAAGTCATTTGGAACATATCATTACAGTGTCCCCAGTGCTTGTGCCTCTAACTGCAGTAAATTACACTCTAGGGAAGGACCTTAAGATTAGGGAAAGAACAGAGGGCCTTAATCTTGCCAGGCTAGAATTTAAAGCCTTGTAGCTGCCATTACTTTTATTCACCCTCCCTTAATTTCAAATTCAGCACACATTATTAAGTGCCCGTTTACTGAGGCCCTAGGCTAGGAACATTACTTTGCTTAACCATCATGCAGTAATGTAAGACCCAAGGCAGCCAAAAATAAATAAATACTATTTATTTATTATTGTCTGGACTTTTATAATGAGGAAACCAAGCTTAATAAGAGCTGAGGTCCTGGTCTAAATCACCCAGTAGTATTTGGTTAAGACCGAGAATTTAGGCATTGTTTTCTTTAGATTGAAATCTAGGCATTGATTATTTTAAGGTCCTCTTGGAACACCAGTTCCCAGTTTCGAATAATTCCGTTTTCCCCAATCTTTTAGTTCTCAAAAGAATAAAAACGATCTCTCATTGTATCATATCCAGACACAGGAGGGAATACATGGCAGAGTGTGGTACCGCATTAAGTTGGCTCCAGATGCTTTAATAGAATGCAAACGCCCCTGGATGCACGCAGTTACCCGCGGATGGAGATCTAGGTGGTGCTCGAGTGCGCATGCTGAGGTCTTGCCTAAGCCTCAAAGGGGAGGGAAAGGTACACATTTATCTCGGCTTCTTGAGGGTGGGGAAAGTGAGTCTTTGCTCATTTGAAAACAATTTCCAAAGCAAGCAGGAGTTAATACAAAAGGATTGGATTCGTTGGGTTCAGGCAGTGTGTGTGTGTGTGTGTGTGTGTGTGTGTGTGTGTGTGCGTGCGCGCACGTATACTTCTTTTAATAGGTAATCACAAAGATGTATCTTATCTCGGAGTGAGGCAGGACATCCTGAATGTAAAAGCCATAAAATGAATTGCAAAGGGAAAATACTTGTCCATTTATAAGTTAATTATTTGCCACATATATAAGAGGAACTTAGAACTTGATAAGACGTCTAGCAATCCAAAAGAGAAGGGGGAGGACACAAATGCACTATTTCCAGAAAAAAAGCGCAATGGCCAAAAAATTAAAACAAAACAAAAAACCACTGTTTAGCTTCCTATTAATCAGACAACTACAAGTCAAAGTAGTGACAATATGTACTTGGCCTATCAAATAACAAAGATTTAAATAATGATTATGTTCAATATTAATGAAGATCTGGAGAACCGGCTGTTGTCACAATGATGGAGGGAGTGTGGTCTTAAAAATTGTTCATATACACGGAACAAAATAAGGTATAGGGACATTTTTTCTTTTTTTGGCCACACTGCATGGCATGTGGGATCTTAGTTCCCCGATCAGGGATGGAACCCACGCCCCCTCCATTGGAAGCGCAGAGTCTTAACCACTGGAACCACCAGGGAAGTCCCAGGGACATATTTTAAGGAAATATTACAGTAAGGGACAAAAATTTATGTATAGGAATATTTATTGCCATATTATTAATACTAACAAGAAACCGGAAATCTATTCACATGTCCAACAAGATGAGATAAACACATTATAATTCATACATGTGAAAGAATATTAAGAGCACAGGGAGATCAGCTCGGTGCTTTGTGACCACCTGGCGGGGGTAGGGAGTGTGGGAGGGAGACGCAAGAGGGAAGAGATATGGGAACATAGGTATATGTATAACTGCTTCACTTTGTTATAAAGCAGAAACTAACACACCATTGTAAAGCAATTATACTCCAATAAAGATGTTAAAAAAAAGTTTTTCAAATGAGTCGTGGAATATTTAATGACTTGGAAGTATGCTTTTAAAATATACACTATTCAATTAAAAACAGGATGTAATATTACATAGACATGATCCCAATTTAGGTAAAATGTCCCATGAACATGTATGCATGCGTTGAAAAGTCTGGAACAGAATATGCTAAGATATTAACAGCAAATTTCTTTGGCGATTTTCTAAGGATTTTACTAGTGTAAAATTGTTTTGGCTTTTCTACACTAGGCATGTTTGACCCTGAAGCCACCCCCACCCACCTCCTCATTCACCCCTCACCATCCTTTGTAACTTTGAAAGAGTCTGGAAGGATCTTCGTGACCATTCACTTAGTTTTTATTAGGCACGTGTATGTGTGTGACACCTACACCAGCTTCGGACCTGGGCCTTATTTCTGGGTCAGAGAGCTGGCTGCCTGTTTGTTTTTGTTTTTTTTTCTTGCTGTTGTTGGTTTTCTGCCTCAGTGGGGCATTCATTTTTCCAGATTTTTACTCTTGAGCTTTCTAGACAAGAGACCTGATGAAGTCTTCATTTAGAGGGCTTGTCTGGAGGAGGCTGTGTATTTCCTTTGTCCTGAGTCTCTGCTGAGAGAAAGGAAATGGTACTTTCAGCTACAGCACACACAACTGGCTGTCTGCTGTCACTGGAGTCATAACTAATAGCAGCATCCTGTGATTACATGTTTTGGGATTTTTCTGCCTTCAGCCTCATTTGCTCTAAGTATACTTTGTGAATTTTAAGAAAGGCTTGTGACATCATAGAATGTCAGACATATGATGAAACACCATCTCTATAAAAGAAACCTATATAAACATTATAAAAATCTCAGGTTATATGCTTTACTGAGAACCACTCTCAGCCTCGAAAACTACTATCTTTGATGAAAAAATGGGCATATAATATCTATCTCCTTCTTCTCCCCTCACCTTCAGTTTTGGTATCATTTGGATGGATGGAAACTGTAGGGGCTCAAATATAATTACTTTATAAATAATGAATAAGGTATTACTATTATTACTTTTAAAAAATCCCATTTTGGAATGTCTCTTGATAGCTGAAGTTTAATTTAGCCAAATAACTGTTCTGCATTAGCTAATGCAGCCCATTATTTTTAGGCTCAGAAGATATTTCCAGCTGTACTGAGACAGTGGTGATCTATCACTCTTTCTGGGGCCACTTTCTTGGCCTGCCAGTGATGTATCTGGACTTATTACTTTCCGGTGGCAGTAGGGTTAAGATGAGTTTAGTACTGTATTATTCACGTATCCATGGGAGAGCCTATGCGATTCAATTCAATGCTATCTTCTCTTGAACTCTTTTTTTAGAGTTCAAGTACTAAATAAACTCCTTTTTAATACTTTCGGTATGAAGGTAAGTGAATGTACCACACATAGATAGTTAGTATAGACTTGCTCACTATGTAAATAGGCTATGTAAATAGCTCTAGCTGACTATAATATACATATATTTAAAGAAAACCTACCAAAATTCACTGTGATTATTTCTGTGTGAAGATTTATGAAAATCATAATATATTTTCTTCTGTATACATTTTTTTAGCTTCTAAAGTAGGCATCTATCATTTCTGCAACCAGAAAAAAGAGTTGGTTGAAACAGAATGTGTGTCTTTTTGAAGGCTTTGCCCTGATCTCACAGAATGCATTATGAGACATTTCAGCCATACACAGAGGGATTTCAATTTGATGACCTGGCTCCTAGCATATCATTAAAAATAATTGACTGAAAATGCAATCCTGGGAGCTTTATTACTTCTATTCTGGCCTCTGTGGTTCACAGCAGGGAAACTGATAACTTAGGTAATTAGAGGGCACCTAATATCCTGATCCCAGACACACACTGTAACACTCGTTCCACTGTGAGCAGGAACCCACATGACATAAATCCATCCAGAAGATGCAAAATCTAAACAGATAGCAGGGGCTTCCAGTTTTTCTCAGAAGTATCTTTAGTATTTCCTCTCTAGATAGTAAACCCCGATGCTGAAAAATACCAAGTTCGGCTTCCATATTACCCGTCAATTCAAAAGCAGAAGCCCTAGAAGTAGCCCTCCACCGTCCACTAATGTGGTTTGCAGCCACAGAATAGTAACTTGGTTTAGATTAAAATGTCATCCATCCCTTAGCCCAATGCCTGAGAACCTTAGATGGTTCTCAGGCATTCATGGTGTGAACACGAGCACTTGAGCCCTTGAACGTCAGAAGCCCTTTGGACCAGGAGCTAGGCGCTAAGCACCTGGTCTGGAGGATGCCTGGAGTTTCTCTGTACCTCTCCTCACTCTACCCGCTTCTCTGGGAGCTGATGCTCAAGGAGCACTTCTTTGCCCCCAATTGAAAAGATAGCCCCGTTCTTTCTTGTCACTTTAACTAATGGAATTCCAGTAAGGCTCTGCATTCCCAACACATTTTACTTTACCCTTCCAAAGCTCCATCCTTAAGCTCCTAGAAAATCCTCTTTGTGTTAGAAAGCATGTCTAGAACTGGACTCCCATGTAGCCTTGATCTCTGATGCTCAGGACTTCAGCATCTGCTCTCAGTTTGAATCATAACCGTGTTAGCAGCAACCCCCTAATAATGATCTCTCTCCTTTTAGCCTTAAAAGCTTTCTTTCTGGCACTTTTTCCTAAAAATGGTATCTAGCCAGCCACCTCTAGTACAATCTTTCCCACCTTTTCACTAAAAATATTCATTCACTTAATAGGTGAAAATGTACCACCTCCAAAACTAGCACAGATGCTCAGCCTAATGCCAGGATCTGGATGGCTGAGGGAACGGAAGCTCAGAGGGGTCAAGTACGCATGTCTGTCTTGCCCTTTCATTGTGACACCCTGTGTATAGCACTCCTTGATGGTGTTATTAGTATTGAAATGTGTTTATTCTACCAGGAATAAATTGTAAATGTAGTCCACTCCTATCATATACCAATCAAAACATTTTTAACTTGACAAAATGCATCTAAAGTTCATCTAGAAGAAAAAACACTCGAGAATGATTAAAAATGTTTTGGAAAAGGAAAATAATGATGGGGACTTACCATACCAGATACCACAGCAGAGAGATGAAAGAGAATAAAAGTACATATATAGACTCTAGTGTATACAATGTTTCAGTGTAAGATAAAAAACAATGGTAGTTTGCGTCAGTTCAGGAAAAAACGGTTTATTTAATAAATGATGTTGAGGACTTCCCTGGTGGCGCAGTGGTTAGGACTACACCTGCCAGTGCAGAGGACACGGGTTTGAGCCCTGGTCCAGGAAGATCCCACACGCTGCAGAGCAACTAAGCCTGTGTGTCACAACTACTGAGCCTGTGCTTTAGAGCCCGCGAGCCACAACTACTGAAGCCTGTGTGCCTAGAGCCCATGCTCCACAACAAGACAAGCCACCGCAATGAGAAGCCCGCACACCGTGAAGAAGAGCAGCCCCTGCTTGCCGCAACTAGAGGAAAAAACCCGCGCGCAGCAACGAAGACCCAATGCAGCCAAAAATAAAATGAATTAATTTTAAAAAGACAAAGATTAGAAGGAAGAGGAGAATTAAGTGTTTGAATACAGAAAATATTTTAAACTGCTATAGTAAAAAACCCTCTTAAGTAAAATTGAAAGGCAAACAACAAACTGAAGAAAACAGCTGAAGGCATCGCATATTCTGATTTCAAACTGTATTGCAAATCTATAGTAATCAAAACAGTATGGTATTGGCATAAAAACAGACAATGATTCAGAAAGCCCAGAAATAAATTCATGCATATATGGTCAATTAATTTATGACAAAAGAGCCAAGAATATACAATGGGGAAAGGATAGTCTCTTCGATAAATGGTGCTGGGAAAACTGGACAGCCACATGCAAAAGAATAAAACTCCATCCCTATCTTACACCACACACAAAAACCAACTCAAGTTGGATTAAAGATCCTTAGCCCCAGAGGAGATTCTTATACATGAAGGCCATCTCCCTCATATTCAGATGTGGTCTCTGTAGGTGCAGAGAGTAGCAGTGACTTCCCCAGGGTTATGCAGCAAGTGAGTGGCACCCCTGTTTCCTGTGTGGTGCTCTCCCAGCCTGCCCATCCCCCCACACTGACTATCCTAAGTGCCACATCCTGAGACAAAAAAAGGCAGGATCTTTCTCACCCCACACAACATACCTTGTAGGAAACTGCTCCAAGGCATTTGTAAGTCTATCAGCAAACATGTCTTGAGGGGCCAAATGGCAGGGGAAGTGGATTTTAGAAAGCATTTATAAGGTTGAATCTACTTCTCAGATCGGATCACTTCCTCATGAAGAACTGGCACTTGCACCCCACTTTAAAATCAAGTTTTCACTTCATACCAATCAGGATGGTTATTATTAAAAAAAACCTAAACAACAACAACAACAACCAAACCATGAAATAACAAGTGTTGATGAGGATGTGAAAAATTTAGAACCCTTGTGACCTGTTGGTGGGGATGTAAAATGGTGCAGCTGCTGTGGAAAATAATATGGTGGTTCCTCAAAAAATTAAATACAGAATCACCAGATGATCCAGAACTTCTACTTCTGGGTATATACCCCAAAGAACTGAAAGCAGGGACTCACACAGGTATTTGTACGCCAATTTTCATTGCATCATTATTCACAATAGCCAAAAGGTAGAAATAACCCAAAAGCCCATCAACAGATGAATGGATAAACAGAAGTGGTATGTACATAAAAAGGGTTATTCAATCTTAAAAAGGAAGGAAATTCTGATATGTGCTACAACAAGGATGAACCTTGAGGGCATTATGCTGTGTGAAATAAGTCAGTCACAAGAGGACAAATACTGTATAACTCCACTTCTATGAGTATTCAGAATAGGCGAGTTCATAGAGACAGAAAGTAGAATAGTGGTTAGCAGGGACTGGGGGTGGGGTGGGTGGTAAGTGGGGAATTATTTTTTAATGGGTATGGTGTTTCAGTTTCGGAAGATGAAAAAGTTCTGGAAATGGAACCATCATAGTGGTGATGGTGGTACCTCCATGTGAATATACTTAATGCCACTGTACATTTAAAAATGATTAAAATGGTAAATTTTTAATGTTTGCTTTACCAGATTTAAAAGAGAGCGACTTAAGAGACATAAAAAAAATCAAGTTAAATTAGTTTCCAAGAAGGTCCCACATCATTCTCAGCACAGTAGTTGTTCCATGTTATTTTATAGTCTGCCGTCACCTCTGCAGCCAATGTATGATGTGTTTCAAGTCCCTTAAAAGGGCAATGCTGAGCCATATTGAAGGTTGCTGTTTAGTAATGTCATTTCAGTCTTTGAGACATACTGTTATATCAAGCCCTTTCTTCAAGAATGAAATAGGGGACATTTTAAACAAATGGCTCCTTTCATTTTGTTGTATGCCATTTAACTGGTTCATATCTCTTTTTCAATCACTCAAGGGTAGAGGACTGTGACTTTGGAGAGTTCTCAGATTGGCTCTCCATTTCTCCTCCCACTGATTTATTACTTGGATGATGGTGTTCTTATTAACACAAGAGTTCTAGATGATGCATCACAAGAACCAATGATAGAAGACAGGAACCTGATTCCACAAATGAGTACAAAACACTTTTGAAAGCTTGGGTAATCTGTGGTCTTTCAATTCTTGAGGCAGCACACTCTCCCAATGGTCTCTCTGCCTCAGTTTCCTCTCCAACCAATTCCAGTTCAACCCATCCTTTGGTGCCGAAAATCTCTTCCTGGAGCACAGCTCGGACACCTCCTCAAAAGTAGTCCTTGGCTCTTGAGGAAGCTTCCATGAGCTCCTCCAAACCTTCCCTGTGCCTCAGCCAAACTGTTGCTCCTGGGTTTTCCAGTTCTGTGCTTCCATGCAGTGTTCCCTTTTCCAAGACAGTCCTCCTTCCTTCCTTCAAAGCCTAACACAAATGTTTGTTCTTTTGGGATACCTCTTCAGAGTCCCCAACAAGAAACAATCTCTCTCTCAATCCTGTGAACTCCTTTAATATGGTTCTATCTCTCCTACAGTATTCACTGTTTTCTATTTGACTTAATTTATTTACATGCCATAAGTCCTCTATAGATGAAGTTGCTGGTGGATGGTGTGGATATCTGCTTTGGACTGACTGCTTGTGTCCTCTCCTATTTCTTACATTGAAACTCTAATTCCTATTGTGATGCTATTTGGAGGTGGGCCTTTGAGAGGTAATTAGGTCATGAGGGTGGAGTCCCCTTGAATGGGATTAGTGCCCTAATAAGAAGAGATGTGAGAGAGATAAGCCATTTCTCTTTCTCTCTGTCATGTAAGGACACAGCAAGAAGACCAGGAAGTGGGCTCTTGCTAGACACCAAATATGTTGGCGCCTTGATCTTAGACTTCTCAGCCTCCTGAAGCGCAAAATGCATGGTGAAATAAATGTTTGTTGTTTAAGCCACTCAGTCTATGACATTCCATTATAGCAGCCCAAACTGGCTATGTCAGTATCTTATTAATATCTGTTTTTCAGAGACCCAGGCACATGGTAGATGCTGATGGATGCTGAGGGAATGTTGAACAGAATATGTAATATCCAGCGACTCATTTCTGGAGTCACTTGTAAGATATATGTTCAATTTAAATCCTTAGCTGCATGTATATTAAAAAAAAAACAGAATGCTTCATAATTTTACTTTGTTGGCATTCTCCCATGGCCTTGAGGACTGATTCCTGCCCCTACCCTCCCCCAAATACCACCACTGTTGGCTTAAAATGAGAGCAGTAAGAGCTGAACTTGAGATACATTGGAACAATTACATCCATGACTAGGAAAAATAGAATGATTGGTGCAATGGAAAGTAGCTGCAGTGCAGATTGACAGCACACTTTTCAGCTACTGAACTCAGCATATACGAGTCGATTACAGCTAGGGGTGGGGTGGTGACAGTAGTGCAGTCCCTGCCCTTCTCCAAGGAGAAGTGCCCTGTGATGCAGGTTTGGGGATGGGACCAGTTTTTGGACTCCTTCTCTGTGGAGCATGACTTGACGCTCATGATGGGTTCGGTGGGGTTTGGGAATCCGCATTGTAACTGAGGCCTCATGGTTCATTATCATAACGTTTGCCATTAATGGAGGCCTAACAGCGTGCTAGGTACTGCTCTGGGCATCTGTGCACTGCTAGCTCCCCCAACCACCCTCAGGGGGAGGCAGGAGTGTTAGCTCCAGCTACGGACCTGGAAACAAAGGCTTACAGCAGTTAAGTGAGTTGGTCTGGGTCACAGCAAGGGCAAGAGGGAAAGGCTGACTATGAACCAGCCTGGCTGCCTCCAAGCCCAGGCTCCCTACCCATCAGCATGCTGCACCCCGGCTCACATAAAGCCCTAGACTGAGGGTTGGGCCACTGGCGTCTCCCAGGCTGGCCAGGGAGTGGAAAAGTGCATTAACAGAGAAATGTGTCAAAAGTTCTGCTCCCAAAACGAATGCTTCAGGGATCCAATATTTTATTTTATGACTCTACATGCAATTTTTGCAAATGGTATGTTTGGCTCCAGTGGATCTTTCTTCACACCTTAATTAGTTCTAGTGACTGCTTTTATGTTGTTAGGCACTCTAGGAGAGAGAGACACCAGGAGTCTCGCTAATTCTCTTCTGTTCTGGGAACACAGTGACTTTTCTTTTTTTTTTTTTGAGCAAATTCTTTTGACTTATCTATCAACAGTACTAGAGTCATCTAATTAATCTCATTTCTTTCTGAGAAACTGGGACACTCTCAATGGGCCATCAGAAAGGCCAAGGTTGATAGCTTTAAAGAGGAATATATGAGGTCTTTCACAACCAGGCATCTGCTTAATCTCCACTCCCCCACCCTGGCTGCTTCTCCCAAATGCATCCTAATCTCCAGCAAACTGAGCCTCAAACTCTCCCTGCTGTCATCTACATGCCGTTCCTTCTATCCAAAATACCTTTGGTTATTGGTCTGGCCATTGGATATGAGTCTGTCAGGACTCAGGTTGTTCCTGGTTTCTGGAGGAAGGCGGAGCTGCAGTAGTGAGGCAGCTGAGCACGCTGACTTCCATATCAGACAGACCTCACTCAGTGTTCCTGCCTCTGTGACTTTGAACAAGCACCCTAACCTCAAGAAGCATCCATGTTCCCATCTGGTAAATGGGTACAAGAGGAGAACCTTCAACACAGGGCAGCTGCTGAGATAAAATAATTCATGCGACCCTTTACCATAATTAGGAGCACACAGCTAGGCACTTGGCGAATGTTGGCTTCTTCGACTGTTGTTGGCTGGGATGTCCTCCGTGCCACTTCCTTTCCCACCCTCAGCCTAAAGAAGCTGCCTCTTATTTATGATCCAGTTGCCTGGGTGCCAGCTCCAGCATAGCAGTTACTGTACTGGTTGTTGTCAGATTGTTTTTCTCCTTTTTTAGACTGAAAACTCTTCCAGGACAGGGACCGTGAACTTAAATTCTTCATTTCAAATGCCTGGTACAGTAGCTAATATATACTAGGCATTTAATAAGTAAAGGGATGATTGACCTCTTATGGTTCATTTATTCCTTTATGTATTACCTTTTACTTACCATGATCTCCTTTGGGCATCCCATGAGATAGGCATAGCAGAAAACCATATTTTATAGCAGAGGAGCAAATGAAATGAGCTTTCTAGGATCAACAGCAAATGAGCGACAGAGTTTGGGCTGAAATGCAGGCACCCTGACTCTTTGTCTGGTGCTCCTTCAGGGAAGGCTGAGGAGCACACAGTTTAAGAGCATGGGCTTTGGAAATAGCCAGACCTGATCGCAAAATCTGCCTCTCCTACTCACCAGCTGTGACCTGGGACAATTTATTTTTTATGTCCCAATCAACTGTTTCCTAGTCCTTAAATGCTGGTAACCGCAGTGCTTTTTCAGAGCACAGCCCAGTCCCAGTGCATCGTGAGAGCGCAGTCCATGGTGGCCATCATTATGAGAATGAAACTGAAGTCCCTCATTACCATACAGATGCAGAATCCCACAGAATGCATCGTAACCCCCAAACAGCCAATCTCAGAGAGCCAGACGAGCATGTGAGTGGGTGCTGGTCCCGTCCCCCCAAACCAGGGCACTTTGCTGTGGAGAAAGAAGAGGACATATATACACTACCAAACGTAAAATAGATAGCTAGTGGGAAGCAGCCGCATGGCACAGGGAGATCAGCTCCGTGCTTTGTGCCCACCTAGAGGGGTGGGATAGGGAGGGTGGGAGGGAGACGCAAGAGGGAGGAGATATGGGGACATATGTATATGTATAGCTGATTCACTTTGTTATAAAGCAGAAGCTAACACACCATTGTAAAGCAATTATACTCCAATAAAGATGTTAAAAAAAAAAAAAAAAGAAAAGGACAGTCTATGTCACTCTCCATTGTCTTCCCACTCTCATTTGTATACTGCTTAGTTCACTGGTACAAGGGTGTTGTCTGGGTGCACAGCGGTATCTTTCACGTCCCAACAATTTAATTTATTCCAGGCACTGACGGTTTCTCCAATATATCTCCAGCTCAGCTCTTATTGCTACATTTCACTCGGAGAGGGAGCGGAAATTGGGAATCATTTGTCAAGGATATGGGAGAATAAGACATCCAACTTTCTGCAATAAAGAGGATGAAGCCCTCTGTTTTGCTTTCATACTGCATCCAGGGATTCAAAGTGTACATACGCTGAGTAAGAGGCTCCCAAAATTAGTCACTGGACCGCTGCACTTTTTAAAAGATGTTTTGCTCATTGAGTCAACATTTATTTAACTCCTAGTAAGCACCAGACTTGGGGAGTTCAGAAGTGAGAAAGATAAACTGTACAGCCTCCCAAGCAAATAGCTATGTAAGAGGAAAATGAGGTGAATGAGGAAATATTCGAAGACAAAAGAGAAGTCTGTGGGAGCTGAGTTACTGCAGTTCAGAGGAGAGAAAGGAGCAGACATTTGAATTCAGCCTTGAAGGGTGGGGAAAAAGCAGTGCTGTGAAAGGGCACAGTATAAGTGACGGCAAAGGGAGGTTTGGGGCAGCTCATGGACGGGGTGAGAGCAGGCAATGAAGAGCCAACGACGATGCTGATCAGGGGTTGATGACAATATCAGATCTGCCCTCCAGGGGGACCTTCGGCAACCGTGGGCGCGTGGACTGAGTCTGGGGGGAGACTGAGGCGGAGGGAACTTTGGATGAGTGTGTTGCTTCAAGAATCAAGGACCCTGGGTGCCTCTTCTCTCTTAAGTGTTTTGTACTCAGTTATGGAGCCATCGGTTCTTCTGTTGAATTGTCCTGAATCCTGGTGCTAATTTTAGCATCAAAATCCAGATACAGAAACTTATTAAAGAAGGGATGAAAAGTCATACGATGGCTGAAGTCAGAGCACAAAGCTCAGTCTGAGTGAGTCATCGAAGCAAGAGACACCAAGCCAGTAAATAACATTAACCTGATGAAAAGAGCCATTTGTTTACAATACCCCCTACCCCTTTCTTTCTTGATGTGGAGGTTAAACAAAGCACACGTAATGAAGCCGAAGAGGATTTGTTAAACAGCAACCCTTAAGCATTACCCAGCAACGTTTATGAAGCATTGTCACAGTCTCACTCCTCTGAGGTTGAGAAGGGCAATTCAAGATAGGGAGGGTGGGAGGGAGGGAGACGCAAGAGGGAGGAGATATGGGGATGTATGTATATGTATAGCTGCTTCACTTTGTTGTAAAGCAGAAACTAACACACCATCGTAAAGCAATTATACTCCAATAAAGATGTTTTTTTTTTAAAAAAAGATGGGGTAATGAAAAAAAAAAAGATGGGGTAATGGGGGTAAGCCAGCCTTCACACCCTGCTCAGGTCAGAAGCAACATCAAGACCAGTGCCTAGAACCCCAATGAATCTACTTAGTGGGCCTCTCAATCTGTTCATGGGAAGGATGGGCAGAGATAGACATCTGGATGAAAGGATGCTTTCTTGGGACTTCCCTGGTGGCACACTCTGCACTCCCAATGCAGGGGGCCCAGGTTTGATCCCTGGTCAGGGAACTAGATCCCACATGCATGCCACGACTAAGAGTTTGTGTGCCACAACTAAGAAGCCCGTAAGCCACAACTAAGGAGCCCGTAAGCCTCAACTAAGGAGTCCATGAGCTGCAGCTAAGGAACCTGCCCGCCGCAACTAAAACCCGGCGCAACCAAATAAATAAATATTTAAAAGAAACAAAAGGGATGCTTTCTTCACAGGAAACCAGTCAGAACTGGCTAGCTGGAAGATGAGGTTTGCATTTGTGTTTTGAAGCCAAGAAGAGTTGTTGTAACATCCCACAGCTACTTAAGCTGGCTTGGCATCATGGCTAGTTTGGCTCTGATAGCTTTTGTCTGTATTTATGGCCAACAGAGAATGGGCCCTCAAGTGGCTCAGCAAGGAGAAGCATTCTAAAAGATCCAGGGTGAAAGAGGAGTGAGTAGGTAGGCAGGGATCACTGAGAACGTGTTGGCAGGACTAGGGCTCTTCTGATGGTCTCAGAGTGATTGTCTTAGGCTTTATCTTCCATGGTCCCCATGGGAAAATTTCATGCATCAGAATAATAATGATCCTGAGATGCAAATTATAAAGAGTACACTGCATAAGTGCTCCTAATGAGCTTTACGGATTCAGGAGAAACATTTATTTGCTGAAGCAGCCTAGTTGTAAAAATAATGTATAAAGTAATTAAATACTTGACAAGAAGCTAACTTTTACTTTAGAAATTTATATAAGTAGTAATGATTCCACTGTATGCTAGGAACGTCAGTAATAATTATAAATGATATTCAAACTACATCATCGACACTGGATATACAATTCCTCTAAAATTTGGTACAGCAACTTTCAGCTTGGAGAGCTCTTAAAAGTAAGTTGGATAATCATTTGCCTTTATAATACAAAGTAGCACTAAAAGACCACCCTTATCTTTTCCCCAAAGATCTCCCCTGTTTAACAGTCAATTACCTGGAATTCTATCACTAACGATTTAGTCTTGTTGAGATAGATTTCTAGGCCCAAGATGGAGTCACTCCTGCTCAGAGTGCTACATCAGCAAACCAAAACTTAGGTATCTTTTGCATCCCTGTAAATACTCCTCCACTTGACCAGAAATGCAGTATATCCAGTCAGCCAATCTCCAAACACCAAGCCAACTATGGGCTCTATACTTAACCTCCTGTTCCTTCTTAGCCTAATCAAGGCCTCAGCCAACATGTTTTCTATGCTTTCTATTTCTATTTTTCTCTTCCTTGTTCTTTATTCTTTTTTTTTTTTTTTTTTAATTCTTGCTGTGTTGGGTCTTCGTTTCTGTGCGAGGGCTTTCTCTAGTTGTGGCAAGCAGGGTCCACTCTTCATCGCGGTGCGCGGGCCTCTCACTATCGCGGCCTCTCTTGTTGCGGAGCACAGGCTCCAGATGCGCAGACTCAGTAGTTGTGGCTCACGGGCCTAGTTGCTCCGCGGCATGTGGGATCCTCCCAGACCAGGGCTCGAACCCGTGTCCCCTGCATTAGCAGGCAGATTCTCAACCACTGCGCCACCAGGGAAGCCCAGTTCTTTATTCTTTATCCTATAAAAGTTTCCTGTCTTCATCCCATTTTGCAGTTCTCTGATCGGAGAATGTCTGCTTCATGATGTGTTAAATAAAGTTTGAATCACTTATGTTGTCTTCTTAAACATTTTTAACAGTCCTTTGGGGGTGACTCTCTAGGTATCCTGGTTTTTGAAAGCATAACCTCTTTCTGGAAGAGTTGGAAGTGCTGCTAACATTTAAAGGTCTAAATTCATACTGCAGTATACTTATTTCACCACTAGATGTTGGTCTTGCCGCTTTGATAACGTTGAAAGGTTGTTTTGCCCTTCAGAAAAAATGTTAAGCGTGCTTTTTAAGGTACAGAAAACTTCTTAAAAAGATCCAACTAATCTGACTAGTTCTTAATAAATAGCATAGACAACTGTATAAAAAGTTATCCAACAGATTCAACCCAAGACTTTTCTGTCTAGTGCTTCCTAAGGCTGTACTTGTATCTTCATTTAGAGTTCTGTGTATGAGCTTCTTGGATGACCTCCTGTGGGTTTAACAGAATCTAAGCCTCTGATTTCAAAACTGAGCCTTGCAGGTTTGCCCAGAAGCTAAGATCTTCTGACTTAGGAGCATGGGGTTTGCAGTGAGCTAATTGGCACTTAAGTTATTTGAATTAAATTATTCTCAGTTCATTTAATAAGAATGCCTTATGATTTTTTCTCTTGCTTGCTTTCAGCAACCAAGTTGAACAACAACAAAAATAAGTGAAATGTAAAATGGATCTGTCTCTTGCTTCTTTATTGACCTGAATGTTTAGTCCATCAGGAAAATGCTTGTGCAATTACGTGTATATAGCTTCAGAAAAACTTAGCAAGCTGAAGGAAAGCTGGGGAAATTTAGCAGTCCAGTTTAGAAGAGAGCATCAATTAGTCATCTTTGTTTAGAAGATGATAGGCAAGTTTACAGCTTGGAAACTAGCTGAAATCTTATAACCAAAACAACAACAAAAAATGATAGTACACAAAAAACACAACAATATACCTTTACCTACAAAGGAATCAAAACATAAAATCATGTATAGTGAATGAGTCTTTCGGGACTCAAGGTCAAGACGTTGACAATAAATCAACAGAGAAGCTACCAAATATTTATTGTGCACCAATTATTACCCAAGTAACATAATAGATAGTTTACATACATTATCTTATTAAACCCTCCCAACATATCGATAGGCATACTTGACTCTGTGTACGGAAAAGAAAATTAAAACTCAGAAGAGTTATTTCTTCAAGACCCTCCAGTTAGTAAGTTGTGAAACTGAGATGTGAATGCAAGTCTTTGGACTTGAAATCCAGGGTCCCTTCCCCACACTGCAGCTACTCACATGGGAATTTTCATTGAGGAAATGATGTTATTGGGCACACATACCCACTTGCAGCCGTCTGAGTAGGAATATTACATAATACAATACATACAATGGAATACTATTTAGCCTTAAAAAAGAAGAAAATCCCATCATATGCTATAACATGGATGAACCTAGAGGACATTATGCTAAATGAAATAGCCAGTCAGGGAAAGAAAATACTGTATAATTCCACTTATATAAGGTATCTAAAGTTGTCAAAGTCATAGAAGCAGAAAGTAGAATGGTGGCTGCCAGGGCATAGGGGGAGGGGGAAATGGGGAGCTGTTGTTTAATGGCTATAGAGTTTCAGTTTTGCAAGATGAAAAATGTTGTAGAGATCTGTTGTAAAACAATGTGAATATACGTAACTGTACACTGAAAAATTGTTAACATAAATTTTGTTATGTATTTTTTTACTATAATTAAATTGAAAAAAGAATATGCAAAAATGTCTATAAATAATAAAGGCTAGAGAGGGTGTAGAGAAAAGGGAACCCTCTTACGCTGTTGGTGGGAATGTAAATTGGTGCAACCACTGCGGAAAACAGCATGGAGGTTCCTTAAAAAACTAAAAATAGAGCTACCATATGACCCAGCAATTTCACTCCTGGGCATATATCCAGAAAAGCTGAAAATTTTAATTCAGAAAGATACATGCACCCCGATATTCATAGCAGCACTATTTACAATAGTCAAGACATGGAAGCCCCCTAATGTCCATCAACAGATGAATGGATAAAGAAGATGTGGTGTACATATTATGGACTCAGCCATAAAAAAGAATGAAATAATGCCATTTGCAGCAACATGGATGGATCTGGAGATTATCATACTAGGTGAAGTAAGTCAGACAGAGAAAGACAAATATTATTTGATATCACTTATATGTGGAATCTTAAAAAATACAGACAAACTTATTTACAAAACAGAAATAGACTCACAGACATAGAGAACAAACTTATGGCTATCAAGGGGGAAGGATAAATCAGGAGTATGGGATTAACAGATACACGCTACTATACATAAAATAGATAAACAACAAGGATTTACTGTATAGCACAGGGAACTATATTGTAATAAACTATAGTGGAAAAGAATCAAAAAAAGAATATAGATATATGCATATATATTTATAACCAAATCACTTTCCAGTTAGTAAGTTGTGAAACTGAGATGTGAATGCAAGTCTTTGGACTTGAAATCCAGGGTCCCTTCCCCACACTGCAGCTACTCACATGGGAATTTTCATTGAGGAAATGATGTTATTGGGCACACATACCCACTTGCAGCTGTCTGAGTAGGAATATTACATAATACAATACATACAATGGAATACTATTTAGCCTTAAAAAAGAAGAAAATCCCATCATATGCTATAACATGGATGAACCTAGAGGACATTATGCTAAATGAAATAGCCAGTCAGGGAAAGAAAATACTGTATAATTCCACTTATATAAGGTATCTAAAGTTGTCAAAGTCATAGAAGCAGAAAGTAGAATGGTGGCTGCCAGGGCATAGGGGGAGGGGGAAATGGGGAGCTGTTGTTTAATGGCTATAGAGTTTCAGTTTTGCAAGATGAAAAATGTTGTAGAGATCTGTTGTAAAACAATGTGAATATACGTAACTGTACACTGAAAAATTGTTAACATAAATTTTGTTATGTATTTTTTTACTGTAATTAAATTGAAAAAAGAATATGCAAAAATGTCTATAAATAATAAAGGCTAGAGAGGGTGTAGAGAAAAGGGAACCCTCTTACGCTGTTGGTGGGAATGTAAATTGGTGCAACCACTGCGGAAAACAGCATGGAGGTTCCTTAAAAAACTAAAAATAGAGCTACCATATGACCCAGCAATTTCACTCCTGGGCATATATCCAGAAAAGCTGAAAATTTTAATTCAGAAAGATACATGCACCCCGATATTCATAGCAGCACTATTTACAATAGTCAAGACATGGAAGCCCCCTAATGTCCATCAACAGATGAATGGATAAAGAAGATGTGGTGTACATATTATGGACTCAGCCATAAAAAAGAATGAAATAATGCCATTTGCAGCAACATGGATGGATCTGGAGATTATCATACTAGGTGAAGTAAGTCAGACAGAGAAAGACAAATATTATTTGATATCACTTATATGTGGAATCTTAAAAAATACAGACAAACTTATTTACAAAACAGAAATAGACTCACAGACATAGAGAACAAACTTATGGCTATCAAGGGGGAAGGATAAATCAGGAGTATGGGATTAACAGATACACGCTACTATACATAAAATAGATAAACAACAAGGATTTACTGTATAGCACAGGGAACTATATTGTAATAAACTATAGTGGAAAAGAATCAAAAAAAGAATATAGATATATGCATATATATTTATAACCAAATCACTTTGCTGTACACCTGAAACTAACACAATATTGTAAATCAACTATACTTCAACAAAAAACGAAAAGATGCAAACAAATAATATGAGTAATGAAAAAGGAGACATAACTATGGAGAAAACAAAGACATCATATTGAGGTGATCATTTTGTAATGTGCACAGATATTGAAGCATTATGTTGTATACCTGATATTAATATGATTTTATATGTCAACTATATACCTCATTAAAAATGATAAAATAAGACCCTAAGAACAGAAATAAGCATCTATGAAAGGAGTTGGGAGAGAAACATTTCAGGCAGAGGGAACAGAGAATGCTAAGGGTGTATGTTTAGAAAGTGAGGAAAAGAGAAAAGTATAGATTTGTTTCTCTTTACAAGAAAGAAAACAAACAAGAAAGTGGGTTTATAGAATTTTATAACTTCAAAAAAACCCCAAGACATGAAAATAATAAAGGAATATCACCAATACCTATAGTTTTATGTTAACATAACTGAAAACTTAGAATGTACAACAGTCTGTAAAAATATTAAGTCCTAATATTTACTCAAGAAGAAATAGAGAACCTTGATGATTCTGTAACCATTAAGATGTTGATTTTTTTCAGTAGTTAAAATTTATACAAAATAAAACACCATACATGGATGATTTTATAAGCAAATTCTATTAAACATCCAAGAAACAGAAAACCCAAAGTTATGTAAATCTTTCCAAAAAATAAAACATGAGGAAACTATTAAAGTCAGTTAATTAGGTTAGCCAAGATCAGGCAAAGAATATGGGAGAAAGTAGAGGTTAACCTCACTTTATGAATATATATGCAAAAATTTTAAATACAAATAGACAAACTGAACCTAAGAATGAATGTATGTATGTGTACATGAATATGTATATCTATGTTTATCTATCTAATCACAAGTATGTAAAGATGAATTAACATTAGAAACCTATTAATCTAATTGATCTCATTTACGGAATAAAGGAAAAGGACATATGGTTGTGTTTATTAGTGGCTGATATGTCTATGTTATTATAGATATATCCATATTATTTATAGATACGAATTTCAAAAGCATGCAAGGGAATGAGTAATACTAAACTCAGTCTGCTGCTTCTCTCTGGGAAGGAAAGATGGGAAAGAGATAGAGGGAAGCTATGTAGGAGTCTTGGTACCCATAATTTTTGTTTTAAGATTCTAAGTAAATCTGATAAAATGTTAAGATTTTAAAGATGAGCAAGAGATATATGGTGTTTATTATAATGTTCTTTACATTTTTCTATGAGATGTAATAAAAAAGATCCTTCTGGGGCTGGTCATGCCTACCTAGAAGTTTTTCAATAAAAACTTTCATTTTCAATAAAAACTGTCATTCATATTTTAAAAGGTTCATTACCGTTGTTTAATCCTGAAAGGAAACAGATTGAAATATGACCCATGAAATATATATATATATATATATATATATATATATATATATTTAGTTCCTTTGGTGCTTACTATTTTTTTTCTTTCTTATCAATTTTTTTTAACATCTTTATTGGAGTATAATTGCTTTACAATGGTGTGTTATTTTCTGCTGTATAACAAAGTGAATGAGCTATACATATACATACATCCCCATATGTCCTCCCTCTTGCGTCTCCCTCCCACCCTCCCTATCCCACCCCTCTAGGTGAACACAAAACACCGAGCTGATCTCCCCGTGCTATGTGGCTGCTTCCCATTAGCTATCTATTTTACATTTGGTAGTGTATATATGTCCATGCCACTCTCTCACTTCGTCCCAGCTTACCCTTCCCCCTCCCCGTGTCCTCAAGTCCATTCTCTAGTAGGTCTGCGTCCTTATTCCCGTCCTGCCCCTAGGTTCTTCATAACCATTTTTTTTTTAGATTCCATATATATATGTGTTAGCATACGGTATTTGTTTTTCTCTTTAACTCAATTTCGTTTCTTCTCATGGCTGAGTAATATTCCATTGTATATATGTGCCACATCTTCTTTATCCTTTCTTACTGATTTTGATTATCAGCTTATTTGACACTAGTCATTGGATTGGGCCAGTGAAAATGTGGGTAGAGTTGATTTAAACACTTTGTAGGGAATTCCCTGGCAGTCCAGGGGTTAGGACTCTGTGCTCTCACTGCCGAGGGCCCACGTTCAATCCCTGGCTGGGGAACTAAGATCCCACAAGTCACACAACATGGCCAACCCCCCCCCCCACCAAAACAAAAACAAACAAATAAACAAAAACCAAAAAAATCCCCCAAAACAAAAACAAACAAAAAAACCACTTTGTAAAAATTTTTAAAATATATGAGATGCAATAATAGAATAATAAAACTAATTCAAGATGTTGAACTGAATGTATTCATCCTCTCTGCTGAGACACCATTAAATGATAATTAAGAAATTAAAAAAGATATAACCTCACAACAGCTTACGGGACAGGGGAAAAAAAGAGTTCAACCCACTTCTGAAAGTCAGTTGCAGATAAAAAGGTTTTGATCTGTGAAGCGAAGTGGAGAAGGCAAAGCCCACAGTTTGCATGGAGGGCCCTGCCATAAGGAGGGTGCTGACCTGCTCAGGAACAGCCCTGGAGAGGCTGCAGTGCAGAGACTGCAGACCAACAGAGGAGCAGGGTGGAGAGGGGCACAGAGATTGATGGGTGGTCTTATGGAATGGAGATCACCCACTCTCTTCCCGTAACTCCCCATTACCAGCCCCAAGCAGGACTGCATTCAGTCACTTGGACCACTTCTGTTCCCCCAGTCCCATAGCACCACATAAGTACAGTACTATGGGAAAGGGACAGTTTTCGGAAGAAATTGACCAAATTGTGTAGGGAGAACTATGGAAGTGAGGTATTAGTGCCTCAGAATAAAGTGTTCCACATTTAACCATTTGGTGGTAGTGGTACAAGGCTGCTTACAAAGGTCAAATCTCATCCTCTCATACAAAAATCATATAAACGGATCATAGACTGTGTTTTTTTGTGACTGGCTTCTTTCACATAATGTTTCATAATGTTTTCAAGGTTCATTCACACTGCAGCATGTATTGTACTTCCTTTTTAATGCCAAATAATATTCCATCACTAAATCATATTTTATTTATCCAGCTGATGGACATTTGGGTTGTTTTGGCCATTATGAATAATGCTGCTATGAATATTATGTGCAAATCTTTATGTGGACATAGGTTTTCATTTCTTTTGGGTAGATTCCTAAGAGTAGAATTGCTGGATCATATGGCAACTGTTTTTAACATTTTGAGAAACTGCCAAACTTTTCCAAGGTAGCTGCACTATTTAACTTTACCACCAGCAATGTTTGAGGCTCCAATTTCTCCACATCCTTGCCAACACTTGTTATTGTCTGTCTTCTTTATTATGTTCTTTCTAATGGATGTGAGTTGATATCTCACTGTGGTTTTTTTAAATTATTTTTTTATTGAAGTATAGTTGATTTACAATGTTGTGTTAATTTCTGCTGTACTGCAAAGTGACTCAGTTATACACATATATACATTCTTTTTTTATATTCTTTTCCATTATGGTTTATCTTAGGATAATGAGTATAGTTCCCTGTGCTATACAGTTAAGATCTTGTTGTTTATCTATTTCACATGTAATAGTTTACATCTACTAACCCCAAACTCCCAGTCCATCCCTCCCCCACACCAGCTCCCCCTTGGCAACCTCAAATCTGTTCTCTATATCTGTGAGTCTGTTTCTGTTTCATAGATGGGTTCTTGTGTGTCATATTTTAGATTCCACATATAAGTGATATCATACGGTATTTGTCTTTCTCTTTCTGATTTACTTCACTTAGTATGATAATCTCTAGGTCCATCCATGTTGCTGCAAATGGCATTATTTTGTTATTTTTTATGGCTGAGTAGTATTCCATTGTATGTATGTACCACATCTTCTTTATCCGTTCATCTGTTGATGGACATTTAGGTTGTTT
>NC_041222.1:95256637-95314343 GCF_002837175.3 Physeter macrocephalus | reverse complement strand
TGTTTCTCTTTCTGATTTACTTCGCTTAGTATGATAATCTCTAGGTCCATCCATGTTGCTGCAAATGGCATTATTTTGTTATTTTTTATGGCTGAGTAGTATTCCATTGTATGTATGTACCACATCTTCTTTATCCGTTCATCTGTTGATGGACATTTAGGTTGTTTCCATGTTTTGTTATTGTGAATAGTGCTGCTACGAACATAGAGGTGCATGTATCTTTTTGCATTATAGTTTTGTCTGGATATATGCCCAGGAGTGGGATTGCTGGATCATATGTCTCGCTCTGGATTTGATTTGCATTTTGCTAATGAGCTATGATGTCAAACATCTTTTCATGTGCTCATCAACTACTCATGTATCTTCTTTGGGAAAATATCTATTAAAATCTTTTGCCCAAGTGAGAGTTCTTCAAACATTTTCTGCTCACACAGTCCCTAGAAGAATTTTGGAAATCTATGTAACCCTTCTTTTGATTTTAAATTGATATCTAAACATTATCAATTTAAGTTTAAGTAGTTGCTAGTTGCAAAAGATGTAATTTCCAGAGTATTCTAAGTATAAACATTTAAAAACAAAATTAAGTTACTTTTAAAATATATCAAATGGACTCTAAATACAATGCCCACATGTTATCCATCATCATTTATATAAAAATACATGAACAAGCTCCTCTTTACCCTTCACCGATTTTATATTTCATTTTTCTCCTTGAACTCTATTTCCATTACTGTCTCACATTATTTTATCCCTAATAAAATATATCTTATGCTTATAAATCTTGTGTTATAATTCTATTGTTCTTCTCTGCAATAAAAGATAAGTGTAAGAATTGTAAATTAAATATTTATTTTATGTAATGACAAGCATTTAAGTATTACAAAGTTTTCTGGATTGAATTATGATTACAAGTACTATTAGTACACAATTACTTAAAACATGGCTACCTTATAAATTTTAATAAGTAAAAGAATGAACTTTGGAATGCATCGCTTTTTAAATTTAAATTTTATTTTATTTTGATTCTTTTCTCTTTTTAAAAAAAATTTATTTATTTATTTTTGGCTGCGTTGGGTTTTTCGTTGCTGCCCGCGGGCTTTCTCTAGCTGCAGAAAGAGGAGCTACTCTTCGTTGCGGTGCACGGGCTTCTCATTGCGGTGGCTTCTCTTGTTGCGGAGCACACTTCTCTTGTTGTGGAGCACGGGCTCTAGGCGCGCGGGCCTCACTGGCAGGCACAGTTGCTCCACTGCATGTGGGATCTTCGCTGACCAGGGCTCGAACCCGTTGTCTCCTGCATTGGCAGGCGGGGCAGGCGGATTCCCAACCACTGCGCCACCAAGGAAGCCCAGCCCTGGAATGCATCTCTTAATCATGCATTCATGAGTGAGTTGTACTGATTACTAGAATGAATAATAAAACAATTTTATCCCTTCTTTTTCTTTCTACTGTTTATTTATTTATTTATTTTACATCTTTACTGGAGTATAATTGCTTTTTAATGTTGTGTTAGTTTTTGCTGTACAACAAAGTGAATCAGCTATATGTATACATATACCCCCATATCTCCTCCCTCTTGCATCTCCCTCCCACCCTCCCTATCCCACCCCTCTAGGTGGTCACAAAGCACCGAGCTGATCTCCCCGTGCTATGCAGCTGCTTCGCACTAGCTATCTATTTTACACTTGGTAGTGTATATATGTCCATGCCACTCTCTCACTTCGTCCCAGCTTCCCCTCCCCGCCATGTTTATCCCTTCTTTTTTAAAATTATATACAGACACATAAATAAAACTTACCTAAATAAGTATAAAAGTACACAAGTATACATACAAGTATTAAGTAATAAATATATACGTAATAATACATAAGGAATAGAAAATTTTGTGTTGTTTTATATTGCTTTAGCAATATCACTCAATATTTGAAATCTTTCCAAATTTGAAGCCAGAAAGCACATATTGACCTATTATAAAAATATCGTGGAGGGATAAATTAGGAGTTTGGGATTAAAATATATACATTACCATGTATAAAATAGATAACCAACAAGGACCTACTGTATAGCACAGGGAACTATACTCAATATTTTTTAATAACCTATATGAAAAAGAATCTGAAAAAGAATATATATATAACTGAATCACTTTGCTGTACACCTGAAACTCACACATTGTAAATCAATTATACTTCAATAAAAAATAAAATAAATATTTTAATCTATCAGCTAATTAATTAACTATTCCTTTAATTTTGTTGAAAGCAAAGAATTGGAAAGCACCTAGCTTGCATAAAGATTTATCTCTTCATGGTTAAAGTAATTTACTCACTCTGTTTCTGGGAAGAATACCAAAAGAGGCTTTACCAAGTCTTATCAAATAACTATTAATTATACCTGCTTATTTTTCACATAGAGGCACCTTATGTAACTTAGAAAGGGTTGGAATATGTATAATTTTAATTTCAATACATCTTTATCAATACAATGTTAGAAATGAGATTATCTTATTTTTTATGTGATTTAAATGCATTTTTGTCAAAACCTTGTTGATGCAGATTTAGCTCATTCAATTTATAGCGAAGGTGGGAAAGCAGAATCAGCACAAGTTGGCAAGCAGATAGATTTTACAAAAGACTACATATGGCAATTGGGGATGTGGAAATAGATTCCCTTAGCACTATTTACGCCTGTGAACCCCTTAGAAAGTCCTCCAATCCCTTCAGGGCAACAGGTGGCCAGTTCAAGGGCATTTGTGCTTGGTTACCCCCAGAGCTAGATCTAGGATCAGACACCTCAGCCCCTCAAATCCAGCGCTTTTCCACTCTTTAGTGGTGTCTCCCAAAACTATGTGGACTTTCAGTATGATCCACAGAGCAACAACACACCCAAAAAATTTCATTACAGTATCTGGAAAAGATAATATTTGATACATTTTGGGTTTTTTTTTTTTTTTTTTTTTTTAAAGTAACAGCAGGCTCCACTCACCATCTAGGATGGTTACCATAGTGATACCTAGAGATTGTTTGCCTGTCCTCTCTTTAACCCCAGACTCCACAGTCTACTATTCCCTGGGCATTGAGTTCAAATTCTTAGGTTCCTTTCTTCAAAGGGAAACCAGCAATACACGCATTTTAGGAGGAGAGAAAGAACCAAAGATGTAAAAAAGGAGAAAGGAAGAGAGAGTGAGAGAGAAGTTGTTTCTATTCTTCATTCTGGGGTTTGGGTCCTAGGAAAGAAATGTCAGTGGCCTTAATCTATGCCCTGTTTCAACACTTAATCTTGAAGCAAGAGTAAGAGAAGCATCTGATTTTTCCTCTCTTTTCTTTCATAATCAACCCATGAAAAGAAAAAATCAGAAGAGAGAAAATGAATTCTCTTGTCTTAGGTGAATGGGAACCAATTCAACTGATAAAATATTGACAGCTGTTCAGCTGTTTATTATTAGCTCTTCTGTAGGAAAGATGAGTTTAATGCAAATAAGCAAATACATATTCCCTGAACATTTCAATTAGTAATGCTTTCTTTCTTCCCTCGAAAATCTCATTCTTTCGGCATTTGCTTATATTCTGTCTTTGGCTCATATATGAACTAAGATACTAGCAGGTCTCCGTTTTCGGAGTAACGCTGTGTGCTTTTGAACTCTCACTTGTGGTCACTTAAAATATGAGTTCTCCTTGGTCCTAGCTTATCCAACGCTTTTGGCCGTTTCAATACTTTTGCATCAGAGAATCTCAGGTTGTCAGAGGACCCAAGATGCCATCTAGGGTCAAGGCCAGCTCAGAGGTGGAGTGCTTCCCTTCTGAACTGCTATTACTTTGTGTGGGGAGCAATCTCTTCCACCGAGCCCTGCACCCATCTGTACATTTAAATACATTTAATTGTTAAGACACAGCTGTGTGTCTTACTTACGTGATCTTTCTAAATTGGGGAATTCATTTGGAAGAAAAGTTTAATCTGGATAACTTCTAAAGTAAGCATTAATCAGTGTAATGGGCAAAAACTTTTTTGGCATAAGAAAAAGAAAACACTTTGCAAATTGAAATATCTCAAGCCTATTCCAAAGCATCTGTTGTTGTAATGGGATCTGGTAGTGTGGTTTATTAAATTTGTAGGATAAAGTGATACTGAAAGGTGCAGGGAATCTTTTTCAGTGTGTTTCTTTCTCTTCCAGATAAAATAATAAAAGAAATAGCTAGTTAGCAATAAGGCAGGGAGCCTGTATCTGGAGAGAGAAGCTCCAATGAGTTTGGTTCTTATAAATGATTGTAGTGATGGATGGCTATTTTTAGAACCTGCTAAGGAAGCCAAATGTTGATGTATTTGGTGTGTGTCTGTGGTACTCTGTCTAAATGACCGTTATATGGATTACTTTACTTGCTCATGATTTGAGCATCCTCAACTCTATTGAAGCATTTTCTTGTAGCAGAGTCTCTACAAATTTAAACTGCAGAGGAAAAAAGAGTGAGAGATTCTATTTGCCTAGCACCTCTAAAGAACATTCTTGCACTTTGGTCATAACAGGAAGTGTGAGAATTCAGACAAATCTTGACCCAGCTGTGTGACCTTGACCAATATTCTTAAACTCTCTGAACCTCATTTTCCTCCTTATGGAGTAAAAATAATACTTAACTCATTAGAGATCAATGACATACCTGAGTTCTTCAGGCATACGGTGGAGGCTCTAGTCTAAGCCTTAGATTCCACATCTTTAAAATGAGAATGATTTAAATAGCCAACTCATGGGATTTTGTGATGATTAAATGAAATTATCCAATGAAATGACGTAACACATGCCCTGACATAAAGCTTTTATTAATATTATTGCACGCAATTATGCTTAGTAAATGCAAAATTTCCTTATCCTTTTAGATTATAGGATTATGATTTCCTTTCCTTGCTCAGGTTTGGGTACCTGGTATGCGCGTTATTATCCTATTTCGCTTCTTCGCTTTCCGTCTCCTACTCCGTTTGGCCTCTTCCTAGTTGGTTGGCACCTTCTTGAAGTATGTAAGAGCGAAGAAGCTCAGACAATGCAAGAATTTCTTTAGCCAAAGTTGAGGTGGGAGGAGACATCTCAAAGTGAAGATTTGGGGCTCTTCTCTGACTTAAACACATCCAGGTCATCTCAGAATTAATTGGTCGTGACTAATACGAATTCTATTCCAGTCAAGTCATACCAGGAAGGTAGAAGCCTTTGCTTTGGGCATGAACTCAGAGTCTGTGGGGATAGTTTGCTTCCAGCCCTGCCAACATTCTGGCTTATTCTCTGATCGGCCTCCTCTCCCCAGTGACACTTACTGTCTTTTCCCATTTCCTCACTGCTCAACGTTCTCAAGTTTTCACTCTTTCATTTCAAAAGGAATTATTAACTCATATTCAATCTTAGGTATAAAGGACTAATATCAGCTTTAGCTCTTTCCTCTTCTGTTGATATTGGCATTTTAACAGGCGTTCAAGCTAAAGAGTTGAAGCTTTGATTTGAGTAGTTATGCATCAAGAATCTAATCTGAAAGCAAGAGACAACTGGGGCTTCCCTGTCTTTCTGGAAGGGTACCACAAGGGGATCTGGAAAAGGATAGGCCTGGTACATATGAAACTGTAAGATTTAGAGGAACAATTCCCAGTGAATTTGATGAAAGGTAACCTGAGTGACAGCCCTGGCTCCATTGTTACAGGAGATATGATTTGGGGGTAAATCCTTTACCTCTGCAGGTCTCTCAGCATCCTTATTTAGAAAGTGAGGACGGCAACACCTGTACATCTGTTTCTGCCTCACAGGATTGCTGCAGGAATCCAGTGATATCATGCAGAAATGCTTGGGAGATCTCCGCTCTCCATGTGAACATCACTGCTGTCATCTCTGTTATGTGAGGACGCCTTAAGAATCATGTGGAGAAGAAATTTGAGAATAGTGAGAAACAGAAAGTGAAAAACCAGAGCTCATTTTGGGGCACTAATGCCACTGCCTCCCTAGAAATCTCTGCTCTGTTTAGATGTAATGTTCAATGGCTACAGTGGGGAGGGGGAGTAAGAGGGGATAATTCATTATGCAAAAAGGAATAAGCAAAGGAAAGGTTAAGAGCTGCTGAAGATGAAGAGGCCGGTGGAGGACTTGAGTGGAAAACATTTAAATTACTTCCCAATCCCAAGAGTCTATGAAGCACAGCACAGAAAACCACATTTCTAATCGTATTAATTTTAAAAATAGGGAAATTCACTCATTATTGAGTTTGACATAAAGTTGGAAGGTTTTAAAACTATTACAGAAAAAAAAAATAGCTATTACAGCAGATTTGAACAATGGATCCGAAGCATTTATATGAAAGATTAGGTTTTAAATAAAAGTTGTATGTTTAGGTTTTTATAAAAGCTGCAGTACAAATGAATAGCCTTAGCTTTCAAAGTCTTTTTTTTTTTTTTAAAGGCGATGCAAATTCAATATGAGGCAGCAATGTAAGATGGCTAAAAATTTTGAATGCAATGTTGGGATGGACTAATAGAAATATAATACCTTTGCATCTTTAGAACAACGATAAGAACATCTACTTCATCGAGCTGCTGTGAAGCTTAAATCTGATACCTGTGCAAAGCATCTGGCATCGTAACCAGCCTCAGAATGTTGGTTCATTTCATTCACGTGACCTCTCTTTTCTCTAAGATCATGGCAATCATTGCTTGTACCTTCCTTCCTTTCCCTGAGACATCACCTAGAATTTTGCCGTTTCTTAATAACTTTTGCATAGTTCTTTGAAATTTCACGTGCTTGGGCTTTGTCTGCTTAGTTATTTTAAAAGTGATTTGTTATATATTTTTATTTGTAAATGTATGTTATATTGTTTATTTTTACAATTATATATGTATATATATCGTTTACGTTTTTCTCTCTTGATGTAAAACTTACATTCAATGAAATGCACAAATCCTACTATATTCTGAGTTTTGACAAATGCGTACACCTGTACGACCCAAACTTCTCGAGACCTAAAACAATCCCATCGCCCTAGAAAGTTCCCTTCGTGCCTTCCTCCAGTCACTCCTCACCTGACACTCATTGAAGCAACCACTGTTCTGAATTTTTTCCATCATAGATTAGCTCCTCTGTTCTAGAAGTGCATATAAATGGAATCATACAATACGTACCCTTTGTCTAAGACTTCTTTCACTCAGTATCAGTATCTGGTTTTGAGATTCGTCCATGTTGTGTGTGTCATTAGCTGGTCTTTTTATTGTGCTCAGATATTTTTCAAGCCCTTGGAGACAGGACTCTGCTCTAACTCCCCCACCTCCCCTGGCACTTAGACAGACTCGTGCACATTACAAGTGTTCCAACGGCATTCGGGGACTCAGTGGATGAACACAAAGAGTTATTTAATCAATCAAGAAGCCATTTAGACACAATCCAGTTTTGCTTTTCTAATCCAGACAGTCTCTTATATGTTCAACTTACCAGACACCAAACGTTATATATCCTGGTGCCAGCAGCCTGTCTGCTGTACTGGAGGAACCCAGGGAGCCGCCCACGAGCAGCTCTGCAGCAGCATTTGCTGCATTCCTGCAGCAGTGAAGTGAACCGCTGCTCTGGCTGGGCTCTAGCCTGGCTGTGAAAGAGCCGACCTCGGGCCTTTGTCTCTTGCAGACGGAAATGCTTATACACTGTCTTTGCAAACAGTAAACCTCACATTCCTCCGACTGATTTATTAAACCACTGTAAAGGTCAGCAAAGAAATCCAGGTGCCACATGGCATGTTTTTGTGGCTAGCTGGTACCCAAATTGCAGAAGCAGCATGTATTTCCTCGCAGTCAGGAAAGCACAACTCAACAAACAGGGTTAGTACTATTGGTTCGGACCGATAGGGCTGTGACCTGCCTGAAATGACCACAAATGAAGCCCTTTAAGGTCTCCACCATACCCTCTAACCTCTTCGGCTGGTGACTGTGATTAAGGGCAAGGCACTGTGGAACAGGCCTCCGGGGAGAACATACATTACCTTGGCCAGTTCCGTGCAGCAAGCCTTTAGGAGTTTAAACCTATCACTATCATTTCTGCTTGGACAGCAGCAACTTCCTGTCATTTCTAATATTGCATGTGTTCTAAATATAAATGTGCTTTTCATTTTTAATTTATTCAAATGACATTCTCGTTCCCGTTGCCGTCTACATTTTATATAGCTGCATAGCACACTTTATGATGCATTACTTCAAAATGTGATGCTGTAAAATTAGTCATATTTTATATTACAAGGGGAAAGTCTTCTTTCAGATATATTTCCCAAGAGACGGGGAGATTCATGTATTATGACTCCTATGGTGAGCATAATACATAAAGAAATAAACTGGTTATAAAAAGCAGAGAGGAAATATATTTGTGGTTTCCACACACTATACATTTTCTGTTGATTTTACTCATATTTCTTTCTAAAAAGGTAAAGATTTGGAGAAAGCATGATAAACTTCAATGATGAGATGCTGGGTGCCAGCATTTGTTCTTTTATTCTTTAGAGCAATTTTTAAGGTCATTTTGCTGAAGAGAACCTATTTACAGGAGTGGAATATGATGGTATTTTAATTAGTAAAAAGGTGGATGTCATAATACAGTTATTCTAAAGAGTTTAAATCAGCTAAGGTTGCATTTAGGTCATTCATTCCAGAAAGGGTGTTTTGTAAACTGATGTTTAGAGGCGTGTCTAAAAAGTCACATCACCAGTTATGTGTCACGTTCCACTGGTAGCTTCCATTTTCTTTTACATGGGAACTCTTAAGAAACCTACAATAATCTTACAGTTTATTGCCACCACTAGCTGTCCAAATAAAACACGCTCATTAACAATTTCTTCGTGGTATAAATCAGTTCACATTTGTCTCTCCCCAACATGAGTGGTTTACCACACGCACAGAGACTGCAGCATACAATTATCAGATTCCACAGAAACATATGGAAGCAGCAAATGCCAGTGGCTGCAGCATGTGTAATGAGTAGAGCCCTACTCAGGCTGGAAGCGAAGTGAGCTTAGGTGTGGAGTAGCTGTGTGAGCTGGCACATCACCTAACCTCTCTGGGCCTCAGCTATTTGCTCAGAATAAACAATAACCCATTTCATGGGGATCTGGGCGTTATTAAATAATAGATATCAAATGCCCGTCATAGGGTAGGCATCCTGCACGTATTTATTTCCTTCATCCCTCCTTTGCACGGACAAACTGATGCCGACTTTGCTGACAATGATGTATCTACCCGATGGGGAAGAGTATGGAGACCCATCTGCTGTTCTGGGTGAGGGCTATTCCCGCAGCTCGCTGGTGGCAGGAGAACGTTGCTCTCTTGACCCGAGGACTGATGTTCTCACGAGACCTGCCTCATGAGAATTTCAGCCTAGAGCTCAGCTTTTCAAAACAAACGTCAATACAGAACTTCCTGTGTGCCAAAGTGTTTTAGAATAATGAAATGAAAGTCACCAGGTCCTATCCATCTGAAGCTTCTGACTCTCTTGGCACTAGAGGAGGACGGTTTTTTTCGGTGGTTCTAAGAGTTATAGTTTATGAGCTCTGTGGAAACGTTAATACATTTTACTTGTAGACTAAACTGCTTCAAACAGTCATTTAGGGGAATTACAGAGCTATTAAGGATAACCAGAGTAGTAGCAATTCTATGAATGAGTTTCATCAACATACTTGCCTATTTATTTTTAAAATAATTTTTATTTCCTAGGAGTGTGTTTTGTTGGCAGCCCTCGACCAATTTCATGTTGTTGGAGAATGTGTTTAAAGTGGAACAAACGCAGACGTGTGTAACAAGACCCCAAAGCCTTCTAAAGGAATAACGACGCCCCTGCGAAAAACACTAATGCAGAAACATTTGTGGTAAGGGAAGGAAAGTCAAGATTCTTTTTTAAAGCAGATTTTCTAAAGTTGTTCATTTTACCTTTGCTTCGACACATAGGGCCAATGCCACGTGAGTATTTAGAGCAAAGAGTTAAAAAGGAGGATGACTGGGCAGAATATTTTAAAAAGAAGCACATACCTAGCAGAGGAAGGCTGAAGGTAGGGTCACCAACACTCAGACCCGGGCTGGGTCCGGGAGCTCCTCTAAAGCCAGGCTGTAGTGGAGCTATTGAAAATGACCAGAGGTCTATGTTCATAAATACAGTAGATCTGCCCCTTTCCCCACCCCCTGTTCACCAGGTTCAACAAAGGCAAGGGTCCCTGCCCTCACATTCCTACCCTTCACACTCCAGGATGCCTTTCTTTTCAGCTGCCCGAAGGACAGCAGCAGAGACCCACAGGTTTCTTCTTTCTGCAGCATCTCACGGCCCCTGCAGCATCTATCAGCCACCACCCTCTTTCTGAGTAGCTTCCTCTGCAGTCAGTCTTCAGCCAGGAGCCTTGGCAAAAAACACTGACGAACTTAAGATCTCTGAGGGTGACCTGAAACTGAGGGAAGGGAGCTGGCACACACAAAAGAAATGAACTCGTGAATACCTAAGAGTGTGGTGTAGGGGAACTCACACAGAGCGAGTGTGAAACAATGTGGTTTTAATGGGGCAGGTTAAAAAAAAAATCCATTCTGCCACTTGATATCCACATATGGGTAATTGGGAGCCGACAAAAATATGGCTTACTTAGGTTCTTCCCCCCTCGCGGAAGCCTTTCCCTCTGCTGAACCCCTGATCGATGCGAAGCCCAAAGATGCATGGACTGTAAAAAGTCATCAGAATGAGTGCTGCCAGGGCCAAAAGCAAAACGCAGGACAGCCTCAGCTTGAAATCCTAGAATGACTGAGTGTGGATGGACCTCTTGATAGACTTAAACTACCAATGTTAATGTTTCTAAAGTCTCATTATTTGAGACCTTAAAGATTCTTCAGAAACCCCATGCAAGTTCTCTGCGGCAGTCTTTTCCTGTACCACGAAGAAGGAAACGTTTTTTACGTACAAAGGACCTCAGGGGTTAAGCCTCACCCCACTCCCACCCTCCTGTCGCGGGGAGGGGATTGCAGTTGCTCCGGGAGCATCTGTGGTATCCGCTCCAAGTCCTTCGCCCTCTCAGCATCACAGGGAAAGCGATGCCGGCTTCTCTGTTTAAAAACTCTCATGTCTCCCCTTCGTTTGCCTCTTTTAAAAAAATATCAGTATGCTGCACCTCAAATGCTACTCTTACCCAAAGAAAACAAAAATGATATGCTTGCTTAGAAAAATCCTAGGTGTATATCCCTGCAATCCCTCCCTGCGACCGGAGGACTCCCTAACATAATGTGCGTGAAAACGCTCTGTAAACCGCAGGGCCGTATCAAGGTGCATTACGGCGTGCACACTGTTTCAGCTACCTGGGTGTTCCCTAAAAGAAATCCATGGATTTCGGAGTGTACCTGTTATGTGTTTATCAGAGTGACTCGGGGGGGAAGAACCACACGGCTATTTTCTGCCCGCCCCCGAACGAGGCGTCTCTGGTCCGAGTTCCGCTCCCTGGAGACGCGCTCCGCGCTCCGCGCTCCGCGCTCCGGGAGGCAGCAGCAGCTTCCCTCTGAAAATCAGCCACCTGCGTGGCTTGTTGAAATCATCAGGTTGGGCGTTACACGCGTGTACGAAGAGGCAAAGGGGCTTCTAATGTGATGGAGTTGTCGGTGTCGAGCAGGACTTTAGCTTGATGAAGAAGACACAGGCAACGTGTGACAGTCTGAAGTTCCCCGCTGCAGTGCTGGCTGCTGTCTTTTTGCAAATCGGTTTTCTCCCCAGCTAGTTCAAACTCCTCCACCTACACGGTTCAACACGCCCAAAGTATGCGAGGCTTCGTTCCCCGGAAAGAAATGAGAAAATCTGGTAACACTACAAGGCTGATATGAACTGCTCTAAGGGTTTAGAAATGCTAAAATCAACACCTGCAGTGCCCCAGTTCCACGTGTGTGTGTCTGCGTGTGTGTGTGTGTGTGTGTGTGTGTGTGTGTAGAAGGAGCGCACTAAAGAAAAAGAAAAATAACCAGGAGAAAGGAACACATATTAAAGAAAGTGCCAGAAACAGCTACAAAGAAATAGAAAACTTTCCTCCATATATGCCGCATACATGCAACCGTGGACAATCTTTTGTATCTCCAATGCCCTGGAGGCCCTGCAATGTCACCGTAAACGCCAGGGGGATGATGACCCCTGGTGGGGAAGGAGCGACGGGGAGGAGGAGGGTGTTTCTGAGGTGCCGGCATATGGAAAACTAAGGTGTCAGTAGGGAATGAGAACTTGTTATTGGGGTCACGATCCAATGGGAGTGATACAGAGATCAAGGAGTAAGTAGGATGGGGTGGGGGTAGGGAAAGGAAATGAGTGAGGGGGTACGGGGTCTCACAGAAAACAGAAGCCTTCGGAGAAAAGGGCAGAGGACGAAGCCGCAGCATCCTCGCGGCCTGTGGCTCGCCCCCGCCTTCCTTTTGCGCAGAATCCTCCCCTCGGCTGCAGCAGCGCTCTGCCCCCTCTGGCCCGGCGCGCCGTGATCGATCTAAGGCTGCGTCAGAATCCTCTCCGAGTATAAATAGGGGTGGCAGGACAGAGCCGAGCTGCACACAGCCATCCATCCTCCCCTCTCCCTCTCTCCCCCGTTCTTCTCTCTAGGCCCCCATCTCCGCCGCCAGCCAGAGGGGCACCGACCGCCACCATGAGTTCCTTCAGCTTTGAGCCGTACTACTCGACTTCCTACAAACGGCGCTATGTGGAGACGCCCCGGGTGCACATCTCCAGCGTGCGCAGCGGCTACAGCACCGCGCGCTCCGCTTACTCCAGCTACTCGGCGCCCGTCTCCTCCTCGCTGTCCGTGCGCCGCAGCTACTCCTCCAGCTCCGGCTCCTTGTTGCCCAGTCTCGAGAACCTCGACCTGAGCCAGGTGGCCGCCATCAGCAACGACCTCAAGTCGATCCGCACCCAGGAGAAGGCGCAGCTTCAGGACCTCAACGACCGCTTCGCTAGCTTCATCGAGCGCGTGCACGAGCTGGAGCAGCAGAACAAGGTCCTGGAAGCCGAGCTGCTGGTGCTGCGCCAGAAGCACTCCGAGCCGTCCCGCTTCCGGGTGCTGTACGAGCAGGAGATCCGCGACCTGCGCCTGGCGGCGGAAGACGCCACCAACGAGAAGCAGGCGCTGCAGGGCGAGCGCGAAGGGCTGGAGGAGACTCTGCGCAACCTGCAGGCGCGCTACGAAGAGGAGGTGCTGAGCCGTGAGGACGCAGAGGGCCGGCTGATGGAAGCGCGCAAAGGGGCCGACGAAGCGGCTCTCGCCCGCGCCGAGCTCGAAAAGCGCATCGACAGCCTGATGGACGAAATCGCTTTTCTGAAGAAAGTGCACGAAGAGGAGATCGCCGAGCTGCAGGCGCAGATCCAGTACGCGCAGATCTCCGTGGAGATGGATGTGTCCTCCAAGCCCGACCTCTCCGCCGCGCTCAAGGACATCCGCGCCCAGTATGAGAAGCTGGCCGCCAAGAACATGCAGAATGCCGAAGAGTGGTTCAAGAGCCGCTTCACCGTGCTGACCGAGAGCGCTGCCAAGAACACCGATGCGGTGCGCGCCGCCAAGGACGAGGTGTCCGAGAGCCGCCGCCTGCTAAAGGCCAAGACCCTGGAGATCGAAGCATGCCGGGGCATGAACGAAGCGCTGGAGAAGCAGCTGCAGGAGCTGGAGGACAAGCAGAACGCCGACATTAGTGCTATGCAGGTATGGCACCGGGCAAAACACTGTGGGGGCGGGGAGGGGGCTGCAGAATCGGGTGAGGAGGGGCGGGGGGTTGGGGGGAGAGTGGAGGGCGCGCCTAGATAGTGGAGATCAGAAATGAGGCATCTGCATGCAGCTGTTAGGGGGTAGAACTTGGCTCCTTGGAGGCTGCGTGGGAGCGGGTGGGGCAGTTGGAGGGCGGGGTACGGGCGCCACTGCAGTCTGCGAAGATGTGCAGGGTGCAGTTGAATCTCTGTTGCGCATTAAAGCTGCCCAGCCCTGCAGGGGGTTGGGTGGGGTGGGAGAAAGGATACGAGCAGGGCGTTGCCTCTGGCCTGCCTTTCTGCTGTCCTGAATTCACCACAAGTTGCTCTGCTGCACAGATTGGACCATCTGATTAATAAACACAGCGACGAACTCCCATTAGTTCTGAAGGATAACTGTGACCAGCATGATTTCAGACTAATTTTACCAACCGCTCCCTTCCCGTAGCAGGTAGACAGGAATACAGTCAAAATTGTAGTAGGTAATGATGGTCATAGTAAAACGTTTCTTCTTATCCATCTTCTGGAGAGAAGAGAAAAATAATATAGATACATAGAAAATATTTTAGAGAAAATTAAAAAAATTTAAATTTATCTACTTCCTTCTCCTATAAAGAAGTGGATTTCTTGTATGTAACCTAGATAAAGTGAGTCAGTGAATGAGAAACAAAGTTTTCAAAAAAACAAATCTGTTTAGTTCCTTGCAGGCATTTTATGATAATCATTAGACTGTAGTAATTAACAAGAACAAAAAAATTTTCTTCTTTTAGTTTTAAAAAAATAATTGTTTGCTTTCATCTCATGCTTTATGAAGCTGGATTTTTTTAGGCAAGCAAAGAAAGGTTTAAAAAGAGAAACGGCAGTTGTTTCAGGGGAGGTTTTATCTAAGGTGCACACTTTGATTTTAATTAAACCTATGCCCTTGCAGCTATAGTAAAGCAATAGCAGTAAGGATTTACGCTTGTATTTTTTTTTTTGTCTTCCAACAGGACACGATCAACAAATTGGAAAATGAATTGAGAACCACAAAGGGTGAAATGGCAAGATACCTCAAGGAATACCAAGACCTTCTCAATGTGAAGATGGCTTTGGACATTGAGATTGCAGCTTACAGGTAAAAATGGAGGGGCAAAGGTAGCAGCCCTTTAACCTTAGGAAGGAAATCAGACTTCCTTTCTGTTGAATCAGAAATCTTCAAAAATAGTCCTTTGAAATAATTGTGTTCACCTTTTGGCCTTGTCCAAGAAGAATTTATCCTGTAATAATGAGACCTGTTCTTAGCTTCCCATTACATTTAAAGTCTAACAGACAGGGTTATTTTAAGGTGTTTTTTTGGTTTTTGTTTTTTTCCTTGTCTCAGTCACAACATCCCCAGTTATTAAGTTCTGATCATTTCCAACCCTGCCTCTGGCTTTCAGGGTGGCACTGGGGAAGGTGTTGGGCGGTGGGCTCGGCACGCTTCCTGTGTTCATGATTGTTAACCCTACCCTCTCCCTGCCTCCCCCAGGAAACTCTTGGAAGGTGAGGAGACCCGGCTCAGTTTCACCAGCGTGGGCAGCATAACCAGCGGCTACTCCCAGAGCTCCCAGGTCTTTGGCCGATCTGCCTATGGTGGTTTACAGACCAGCTCCTACTTGATGTCCGCCCGCTCCTTCCCATCTTACTACACCAGCCACGTCCAGGAGGAGCAGATCGAGGTGGAGGAGACCATCGAGCCTGCGAAAGCTGAGGAAGCCAAGGACCAACCCCCCTCTGAAGGGGAAGCTGAGGAGGAGGAGACGAAGGAAGAGGCTGAGGCTGAGGAAGAGGAGGGAGCCCAAGAGGAAGAAGGTAGGATTAAAACAAAACAAAACCAAACCCACCCTGCAACTCCAGGTTCAGCCAGGGCATGAATATTCGTTAGGAGATGGATAAGATAAAGGAAGCCTTGCTTATGCCAAGAAGTTTTATTCATACATGAGTTTAGAATCTTAAATAATACATTTATCTATTGCTTCAACAGACCTTTAGTAATAAGCACCTCATTTCTCAAATTGGCTGTCCTCCCAGAGACACACATCTCTAATTAGCTTGGTACTTTTTTTGAAAAGAACTTAAAAAAAAAAAAAAAAATCCTCCTCCTGCTGTCTTTTTATTCCTAATTAAACATTTTAAAATCCATTCATTTAACTCAGTCATTTGGTGTCCTAAAGAACAAAAATGAACACCAAACACACAATAAAAGAAAACCAAGGTCCTGGAGAAGAGCAGAGCATCCGGTACCTAGACATAATCTCATTCTATTTAAATATGTGCTCAGTGGCAAATTATTCCCGGCAAGCATTGTCAGTTGCACGTATTTTGGGAGAAAGGAGCTGAGAGGTTTGGGGGGAGTATTTTGACATATGTGTTTCTCCACAAAACCTTAGCAGAAATGTTTTGATTGGGCTCACGCTGCATTTGGAGTTTGTACATTTGCTTTTATGTTAAAGCTGCCAAGGAAGAATCTGAGGAGGCAAAGGAGGAAGAAGAAGGAGGTGAAGGCAAAGAAGCAGAAGAAACCAAAGAAGCTGAGGAGGAGGAGAAAAAAGATGAAGCTGCTGGGGAGGAGCAAGCCACTAAGAAGAAAGATTGAACCCCCTTTCCTTAACTATTCCAGGAATAATTCTCCTGAAATCAGGTCAATCCCATCACCAACCAACCAGTTGAGTTGCAGATACTATATGAATTAAGAAGTCAATATATGTATAATTCTGAGATGACTTAGGTTGGGCATTAAATGTCGTGCTATGACTTTTCTCCTTCCGCAGAGTATCTGTTTGCTTGCAGAGTGGCTTCCTGGCTTGCTGCCAGCCTGTGCATGGTCCATGCTTATGAGTTCAGGATCTATGGCAATGTGAATAATTCAGATGTTTACAATAAAAAAAAAAACCCTGAATAAATGAATTCACTAATGTTAATGTTAAACTTCATGGAAAAAAATAGTCCTTCGAACCTTTGGTGGTTAGAAATTAAAGACCTTGAATTATGTGCTATAAATAGTAAATAAAGTTACACTGAATGACATTCCTTGCTGTGGTTGTTGACTTAATTCGAATATCTTAAAGAAGGCACCAATATAAGACACATAGAAGTGGGCTATTGACCTCCAAATTTTTTTAAGTCAAAATTTTGACAATTACAATGGATTCCCCCCCCCTTAATTGGTAATTCTGAAGATGCAATTAGGTCATGACCATTCATGAAATCTCTCCCCTCAAAAATTTTACTGATAATAAGCTCGAGTAAATGAGAATCTCTGGGGTTTTCTTTGATAAATAGCTATATACTATGCCCCATAAGTGTCCTATATAATGTTGGGAATGGCTTTCTTGGAGGCCATTCTGAAATTATGTGATAAATATACCCTCTGTGGTAAACAGGTAGCTTTAACACTAGTATATAATAATAAATGCAGTATGGATAGAATATGAATCCCATAACCCTAACCCACCTAGCACTATAACCACATTTAAAATATATTGTCATGAGCAGCAGTTGAAACCCAAGCAAATGATACAATCAGAAGGAATAATTTATTATGACTGTATAATTCTGGATGGAGTAAGAATATCAAAGTTTATTTGCCATTGCAAACATGTTGCCTGCAATCCTGAGCTTATGACTGAGTGTGTTGTTAGCTTAATTGTGTTGTCTCAAGTAAATAGCCTTTATGCCACCTATTTTAAACTTTTTAAGCACTACAGATACAGATAATGAAATTGTGATCAGTCACTAAAGGGGGGATTATATGCTTGTATGTTGCATTGCCATCGCTCTGCATGTCTTTCTTGGGAAATATTCAGATTTCAATGATAGCTCTAACTGGTTGGACATTGCATCAAATTCACACCCCATCCATCCTCCCTGTTCACTGTAAAGTTATGAAAGCTCTTGCACTTGCATTTGATGTGGAATGTTGACGAAATTACTGATTATCCGCTGTTCTGCTTCTGTTCTTACACAATTGCTTTGT
The DNA here is from genome assembly GCF_002837175.3 of Physeter macrocephalus. Classification (NCBI taxonomy): domain Eukaryota; kingdom Metazoa; phylum Chordata; class Mammalia; order Artiodactyla; family Physeteridae; genus Physeter; species Physeter macrocephalus. The sequence continues at coordinate 95,296,629 of NC_041222.1, read as the reverse complement.
TAGCTAATTTTTTTCAATATTCGTTGTTTAGACGACTCTTAAAGGTCATGAATTTAATCTGAAAGCAAGTGGTTTCCACTTAAAGTTACCTGATGACATCACAATATGTATTTCTAGTTAAATATATCTCACCAAAGCAAATAGGTAAAATATTTCTTCATCTGCCATGATGCTATGGATTTGAATTACGAAGATTCTCAGTACATTTACTTCTGTAAAGACTAGGAGTTGCCTCAGAAACCAAGCTTTTCACATTTATGTTCATGAAACATGGGATGCTGCACATGGTAAAGCTCAGATATGTGCAAATTACATGTAAAAAATGTAGCCAAATGGAAAGAGCTGGTTGGTTTGAGAATTTCTTGAAGTAAGAACACTGTATGTACCATACTCTATCCTGTGTGCCATAATAAAATACTGAAAAATCTAAACTAAATGGATTTGAAGTCTTTAAAAACAATTTCCTCAAATGTGGTACCTTGGTCAGTCTCCCTCTCCCTCCTGCTCTCCCCAAACTCTAGTTCTCGTTCTGTATTCTCTCCTCTAGCTAATGACGCCACTCCTCAGCCATCTAATTCTGTGGACCAGAGACCGGGCATGACGTCATATCTCTCATTTCCTCTCCCCAATCCCTCTGGTTTAATCTATCACCAAGTCCTACTGATTTTACTGCCTACGTATCTTGAATCCATCCCCATTTTCCTGTTTACACTGCCACCACTCTAAGTAAGGAACCTCCCAATGTCTTGGCCTCCTTCAGTCAGCACACTAGAGTAAGCTAATCTTTAGAAAAGTGCATTTTGATCAGGCCTCTCCAATAGTTTCCCATTTCTTTTAATATAAAACCCAAAATCTTTAAGGTGATCTTCAAGGCCTGGAGCGACCTGACCCCAAACTACTTCTCGAACCTCATCCTATGCATATCCCCTTACCCCTCCCTCACTCCTGGTGTTTCAGCCACCCTGGCCCTCTGTTCTCCCACCTGCCACAAGGTTTTGGCTGATTTCTCTGTCTGGAGCACTCATTTTTTCTATCTTTCCCTCAAACTTGCTCAGATTTCAGCTCAGCTGTCATTCCCTTGGGGAAGCCTTCCCTGACTGAGCCAAATTCCTTTATTTAATGTGTTTATAAGAACATGTAGACCTTTACACAGTCAGAATTGGCATCTATTTCCGTGATCATTTAGTGTCTGCGTCCCCTGCTGTAGAGTGATCTTCAGAAGCATGGCAATCAGACCTCCTGCTCCCCAGCATCTAGCATTGTTCCTACCATGGTAGAGCACAATAAATGTCGATTGAATGAATAACTTCTTTTTTTAAAAAAAATAAATTTATTTATTTATTTATTTTTGGCTGCGTTGGGTCTTCGTTGCTGCGCGCGGGCTTTCTCTAGTTGCGGCGAGCGGGGTCTGCTCTTCGTTGCGGTGCGCGGGCTTCTCATTGCTGTGGCTTCTCTTGTTGTGGAGCACGGGCTCTAGGCGCGCGGGCTTCAGTAGTTGTGGCGCGTAGGCTCAGTAGTTGTGGCTCGCGGGCTCTAGAGTACAGGCTCAGTAGTTGTGGCGCACGGGCTTAGTTGCTCCGCGGCATGTGGGATCTTCCGGGACCAGGGCTCGAACTCGTGTCCCCTGCATTGACAGGCGGATTCTTAACCACTGCACCACCAGGGAAGCCCCTGAATAACTTCCTGATAGACTAAAATGCCTTCAGGATGACCAGAAAGCCAAGAGTGTTCAATAATCAGTCCTGGTCTAGTCAACACTTTGTGGAAAGGGCAGAGAACCAAAAATCAAGTGTCTATTCTGGATTCTAGTGTTGTTTGTTATGGAGCGCTGGCCATCCCCACCCCCATCCCCATTCTGGCTTCAATCTTCTTAGCTACATAAGGCTTTAGCACTTGATTTCTCAAATCCACTCTAGATTCATGATTCAAAATTTCCTGGAAAACTTTTCGAAGATCAGGCTAAATGGCTGAATAGGAAACATGCATATCACTATTATGTCCACACTAAAGTCCATCACTTAAAGGGAATTGCTAAACTTCGTGTAAAGATTCATTCCTAGCATTAAATTGATAAGCAATTAATTTGATTGCTTTTTTCCCTACATGGAGATTCTAGTGCTGTCAGAACAGTTGCTGTGTCCCAGGCACTAATCTAATTGCATTATACGTATTATCTCATCAATCTCTTTCTTATGACAATGTTATCAGTCCAGTATGATTATCATCCCCATTTTACGGATGAGGAATTTTTAGGTGACTTGACCAAGGTCACGTAGCTAGTTTGTGGCAGGTTGAGATTCAGACCTCCCAGGATGGATGGCTCTAAAGTCCATGCTCTTAACCAAATATTGCATTGACTCTCCTTTGCAGTCCAGCTTGGGAGGCATCCTCATCGAATCAGAGCATATTTTCACAGGCTTGTGTTGTGACAGCAGCCTGGGGGTTTTCACACAATTATTGGAATTCTTACAATCTTTGTACAATTCAAGGGCACCTCTACATTCACAGTGTTCCGTTGAAGTTACTTAGAATGCTTAAGTTTTTCTTTAGTTCCTTTGATTATTTATGTCCCTATAAATTCCTCTGCAAAAATTTTAAACAGAGATGTATTTGAAATTTATCTTCAAGGATCACCAACTTTCAGGATGTGCTTCTCAAACTGTGCAGGACCCTGCGGGGCCTTCCTGGGGGACATAGCCCCTTGCCCCCCACCTCTTGTTTGTAGAAAAGCTTTAGCCTCCTTGGTCTCTCCTGAGCTCCAAAGAACAAATTTAATCAGAGAAGTGAGAAAATGCAGAAACAAAGGAAAGCAGTCAAACAAGACAAAATAATAATAGTTTAGCCATAAAACAAAGTCAAAGACCTTAAGTACCTCCTCAAGGAAAACAGATAATATCCTGAGCCATATCCTTAAGTTGTTTTGCAGACACTAAAACCCCCACCACGTGGAAGAAGTTAACGGCTGACCACCAGCACGTAGACCCCAGATCAGCTGGAACCAGAAGGTTGATGATTGAGGTTCCCAAAACATCACCCTGTTACCTCACCAGCACCCAATCAAAAGAAGGTCCTCGAGCGGATCATGCATCTTATAACCATCTCCCTCACACTGTCTTTAAAAACCATTTCTTGAAAGCCATTGGGGAGTTCAGGTCTTTTGAACATTAGCTTCGCATTCTCCTTGTTTGGCCCTGCAATAAACGCTATACTTTCCTTCACCACAACCTGGTGTGAGTAGATTGGCTTTGCTGCAAAACTTGGGAGAGCAGACCCAAGTTTGGTTTGGTAACAGTTCTCATGGTGTTATTCTTCTACCTGGTTACAATTTTCTGGTTGTGTTCACATTTAACTGGTCCTCAATGATTTCTTCTTCTCCTTTTCCCTTTCTTCCTCCTTCCTTCTCCTCCTACTCCTTCTTGCATATCTTCTTGTTGTAAGATATTTCAAGTCACTTTGGGAAGGGAGTAAAGAGTGACTAAACAAATAAGTGTCTTTGTTTCCTCCTACCATACCTAGCAAAGTGCCTTGCATTTAATGGGAATCTTAATAAATATTTTAAGAATGGCAAAAGTTTAATAATTGTGAGAACTTTCCAAGCACATGGCCAGGATAAACAATTTATTCTTTCTCACTTGGGTGTAAATGATCAGAATGCTCCAGCCGTGATTCATATTTGAATTCTTCCAGTGCAGAATTCAGGATGTTTTCCTCTTGGGAAAATGTTCATCAGAACTGGCATTTTCAGTTTAAGATCCCCTAGAAAATTCCAGCGAAGAATCTTATATGAGAGCTAGAAAGATAAAAGGTAAAGCATCATGAGAAGGAAAAAATTTTCAGCAGCCCCAGAAAGTGACTATTGGTAGCCTTTTAATTCTACTTCAACATAGATAGTTATTTGTATATGGAGGGTTTTAAAAAAATAATAAAATGTCAACATTAAAAACAAATTTTAAAAGGAAAAAAATCATATTTTCTCCATTCGGTCATCATTATTTTCATTTATATGTTCTTCTTTATACTTTATTTCTATTTATGTATATTTGACATAGCTTGTCCACTCATTCCACACGTATTAATCATGTACTATGTGCCAGGCACTGTTCTAGGCACAAAGAATAAGGCAGACAATATCCCAGCTTTCAGGGACTAAAGTGATGTGTGTGTGTGTGTGTGTGTGTGTGTGTGTGTGTGAACAGGCAATGAACAAATAAACAAATAAATAAGTGACATTAGCGCTGAACCAGACATGCAAAGATCTGGGGAAAGAGCGCTCCAGGTAGACAGAACAGCAGGTGTGGAAGCTTGGCTTGTTTGAACCCAGACAAATGCCTTAAGCTCATTGGTGAGCATTAAGAATGAGAGAGTAGGAGATAGAACTGAGAAAGGCAGGCAAAGGACATATTATGCAGGGGTTTATAGATTTTCTGTTTTATAAAGACCGCTCTGGCTCCTGTGCAGAGAATGGACTTTAGAGAAGCAAGAATCAGAGTAGAGAGACTAACTTAAAGGCTGTTTTTGTCCCAATAAGAGAAGATGGTGTGATGACTTAGAGCAGTAGCAGTAGAGATGGCACGATGTGGGATGATTTAGAAAATTTTTGAGGTATCTTTTTTACTGACAGAATGAATGCATGGAGGGGGGAAGGTGTAAACAGTATTTTTTTTTTTGATAACTACATAACTTCATGAAATTAACATGCAGTATGTGTTAGTTACCTAGTGCTGCATAACAAATAACTCCAAAGCTTAGTGGCTTAAAACAATCCCAATCACTTATTTCTTAGTTTCTGCAGATCAGGAATTTGGGGGTGGCTTGGTTGGGATGTTCTGGCTCTGGGTCTCTAATGGGGTTGCAGTCAGATGCTGTGTGAGGTTACTGTTATCCGAAGGCTTGGTTAGGCCTGCAGAAACTACTTCAGGGTGGCTCACCCATTGGACTGGTAATTTCTTCTCCATGTGGGCCTTTTCATGGAGCTGCTTGAGGATCCTTACAACATGGCAGCTGGCCTCCTCTGGAGCGAGGCATCCAAGAAAGCAGGGCAGAAGTTGCAATGTCTCTGATGACCTAGTCTAGAAAGACCCACACCATCAGTACCACTGTATTCTACTTGTCATAGAGACCAGTCTGTCTGATTCTTCGTGGGAGGGAACTACACAGGGACATGAGCATCAAGGGTGAAGATCACTGGAGGCTACCATAAGATCGTGGGCATGTGATTATTTCTTTTATGAACAGCAATAATCCACTTGAAAGATTCTGAAACCATTTCAGCTTCAAATATTCTTCCCCATTGTTCCCATCTGTGTACTCATTGTTACTTGATCATGTGTCCCAATTTAAGTTTAAAAATATGTTTGTAGGGCTTCCCTGGTGGCGCAGTGGTTGCGCGTCCGCCTGCCGGTGCAGGGGAGCCGGGTTCGCGCCCTGGTCTGGGAGGATCCCGTGGGCCATGGCTGCTGGGCCTGCGCGTCCGGAGCCTGTGCTCGTCGGCCTGCGCGTCCGGAGCCTGTGCCCCGCGACGGGAGAGGCCGCGGCAGGGGGAGGCCCGCATACCACAAAAAAAAAAAAAAAAAAAAAAAAAATATGTTTGTAAAAATTATAGACAGCCTGGCAATGAATATCTTCGTTAATGGATACCTTCGGTTTGTCCTTCTAATAAAGGATTTCTTTAGTAATTCCCTGAGTGGAATTATATGTTCAAAGGGTATTATGTACATTTTAATAGTTCCTGATATGTATCCCCACATTTTTTTTCTGTAAAGCTTCATAGTATACTTCAAGGCCTTAGCTTTTCTGCATTAATTCATTTGAAATATGTATTATTCTAGTTAATTGGGATAAATATAGTGGCAGCTAATATATGACTTAAGGTAACTTATGATAGAAAAATAAAAGTGTTCTCTGTTTTGTCAGATAGTCAAACCCATCCAAGTTGGCACCTTAGATTTTTTTTGAATACCTTAGTTTCTAAGACACACATGAGTTTAAACTGGACACGTCTAATAAACAAAAGTTATGTGGATTACAAGTAGTCTTAAACACGAAATGCCTTTATAAAAAAATTGAAATGCTGTACATGAGGCTCAGGTTTCTGGTAGATATTAAAGACATTTTTATTTGTGTATTGATGGCCATTAATCCCTTTGCTTTTAGCTGAGTGTCATTCTTTCAGTCTATAACCGCCCCACATCCGTATTAATTTCATGTGGAGTATAGACCATTTCCTGATATGACTATTAAAAAAAAAACAACTAGCAGGATGCTTTGATGCAGCACAATGAATATTCCCTTTTTTCTCTATATCTAGTGCACTAGTAAATACAGAAACCCTATATTAAAAACTCTAACTGCATCTTACCTAATCATGGCTTGAGAAGAAGGAATAATTTGTTCATTCTGACTTGTTGGTTTATTTCAAGTCATCTATTCACTGGAGAATCTCACCTTTTTACCTCAGAGGTTAAAAAACACAGGAGAGAGATTGCCCCCCCAGTCCTTTTTTTCTCCTCCCCACCTAGACACACACACAAGAGAATATGTGTGAGAGAGAATCTCAACTGTAAGTCACAAATCATTCTCAGTTTAAGACAGAAAAATTGGTGTCAGAAGTGTGAAATCAGAGGGCGACTCTGAGATGAGAGTAAAATGCACCACCTTCTCAGGACACAGACGCTCAGTGTTTGTCAGCTGGCCTCCAGGGTTGGCCGGGTTCTGAAGACCAAGAGCCCTGGTAACACTGCACTTGATGTCCTATGCCCACGGGAGGCACCTGAGAAGTGAACCAGGGCCACGTCGGTGACTTAGAGCACCTGGTAAGGAAGGATACAGGCCAGAGACTCAGCTTGTTCTGTTTCCCTTCTGTCCTGCCCTCAATTCCTCCCAACCCCACCTGAATATCAGAAACCAGGAAGTGTGACTTCTGAAAGTGTTTTAACCACCGAGAACTCTCCCAAGTCTCCAGAGGATGGGGAGTCAGCTGATTTCAGCTTCCACAGCATCCATGGGGCACTTCTGGATGTGGGGGACACAGCTGGGGGGCACGGCCCTTCCTCAGGCAAAGCCATCACTAGGCCGTTTTTATTGAGGGGGAGGTGGATATTATTTGGACCTGGTATCCTCAGCTTGTTATTCTGAGAGGGGCAAGGCAGACATCTTGCTGTTGCACTCAGAAGCCTTGCAGCCCTGCACCCCTCCCCTGCCCACCTGTAAAACAACACTGCTCAAACTCAGGGATAATTTAAACAAAATTTAAACAAAACAAAATGAGTAGAAGAGTGTTTCTTTAACCCACTGGCAAAACAACTTCCTGAGGAGATGGAGGTCTGTTTGTAGATTAAGGTATCTTTCTCATCGTCCCGGGATGGACCCCCTTGGCAGCAAGATGCGCTGACACTCCCACCCCCGCTACGGTGTGGTAGGAAGAAGAAAGGCCTCCAGGATGGGCCCCCGTTTCTTCCTCCCCAGGGACTCCTGCCAGCCCCAGCTGGGGCCCCCTCTGTGGAGAGCTGGGGGTGTTTCCAGACAGGACTGAGAGCATCTGATGGTGTTTTAGGATTACACTGGAAATATGTAACATTAAAACATTTTTATAACAACAACAAACCTCCCTAGACTGTGAGAATCTAATGAGTCGAGTTGAAGGGCTTTGAAAAATCAAAACGTTCTGCTATCACTTTTTTCTTTCTTTTTTTCTTTTTTTTTTTAACGGCAGCGATTTTCCTCGGGTTTCTGCACATTCAGTTCTGCCTTGGAGCCACCGCAGCCTCCTGACGCCGCTGGTCCAGTTTCTTCCCGGCCGGGCTAGAGGCGGGGAAGCTGTAGGCGAAAGGCCTGAAAAGCTGCTTCTACCGCCTTGTAAATAGGCGGAACCCAAGGATGCGTGAAACTTTGCCCTGCGGCAGCCTGCATCACCCTGCTGAATGCGATCTCTGCAAAAGTGCAAAAAGCCGGGGCGGCCAAGTCTTTCGCAATTAAGACCCTCACCTCCACGCCACCCCTGTCAAATACTTTACAGCAGACTGGGCGACACATTTTTTTTTTTTTTTTTTTTTCATCAGGAAGCCTAGTCATTTGGGGGTGGAGCGGGGAAAAGAAGGGGGAGGCTCCCGGAATCCTCTTTTTTGCTAGATCTTTTCCCAGGTCGCCCCGCCCGGTGGACGCTGCAGCAAGGTCCGCTGCGGCACCGCGCCCACTGCGTCCCCGGGCGGGCGCCCCCCGGAGCATCGCCAGAAACTCAGCGCGCGCCTCCGCGCTCCGGCCCCGGCAAGGAGGGGCGCGGGGCTGGGTGGAGCGGGGGCGGTTCTTTCGGGAAGCTTCTATCGCCGGTTCTTCTCTGCGAGCGGAGAGATCGTGGGAGGCGGGGGTCTCCGGAAACCCTGGCGCGAACAAGGAAGGGGGCACTCGCGTTCCTTCTAAGCAGGGGCCCCTCCCCACTGAGGCCTGGCCTGGAGCTCAAGGCTTTCTGAAATTCGATTTTAAAGTAAAGAAGCCGGACTCTGAGGCCGTGGTCATGCTGCAGTAGGTGTGGAAGCTGGGAAGAGGGTACCACGCAGAAGGTACCGCAGCACAGGCGCGCCTGGAGCCGGGTGGTCCAGACTCCTTAGTAGAGCGTGGACCAGCTGCGTTTGCAGCGCTTGGATGCTTGTGAGAAAGGCAGAGTCTTAGCCCCGCGCCAGGCCTGCTGAACTAGAATCTACATTTTAACCGGATACTCAAGTGATTCAGGAGCGGGTGGTGAGAATCTCTAGTAAGGAAAAGAGTTTAGGTCTGCAGCTCCCCCCACAACCCTCCCTGCCGCTACATGCACGCGGGTGTGGAGAGGGGAGGCGGAGAAGGCAGTAGGTCACTGCTGCATAACAAAAGCAAGGAGAGGCTCAGTGTTCTTCCTTTGCTTATAACAAGCGAAGTACTGGGAGAGGGCAAGAGATTCATCTCACGTCCTGTCCTGGTCTTCTAAACATCCACTCACTACCCCAGACAGACTTTAGGCAGAAGAGCCAGTGCGGAATATTGAGGGCCAGCAGGCACTACCATCTGAAGGCCTGCTGAGTCAAGGCCATTTGGCTCTTGCCTTTGTGATGTTCTGGAGCCTTCCTCCCCTGACTGGTAGAGGCTGCCCGGGCCCCTGTGGAGGAGAGATGTGAACTCAGAGGGGAACCCAAATAAAAGTTATCAGTAGAGTGTTCTCTTGCCCTCTCTCCAGAATTGGGGGGTGGGGGACAGTGGTGGCTAGAAAATGCACAGGAAATTTCTCTTGTTAAAAACAAGACAACAGGCCCCCAAACTGAGTCACTTATGCTAAGTCCCATGTCACCAAACTGAGACAATGATAGTTTTGGCCTCTCCCAGAAATGGGATCTTAAATCAGTCAGTCAGGAATCGTCTGGTCTTCAAGTGAAGTCAACTGCCTGATGGACCCCTACCATACCCTAAAGGAAAGTGACCTTGTCACAGCTGATCTGCTTTTTGCTAGTATACCTTCCTTGTTGCTGCTCCCTTCTGCCTATAAAAATCCTTCATTTTTGTACAGCTCCTCAGAGCTCCTGTCTATCAGCTAGATGGGATGCTGCCTGATTCATGAAGCGTTCTATAAAGCCAATAAGAAATTTAAAGTTTACTCAGTTGAAATTTATTTTTTTTTTTTAAACACCCTGGCCCCCATGTCTGCCCCAGGGAGAGCTTTAGCCTGGCTGGGAGCCAGGCAGACTTGGCAGCCCTGGTGTATGGGAGGCCCAATGTGAGGACAAAGGCAAGGGACCCTAGAGGGCTCCAGGCCTCAGAGCCCACATGCTGGGCCAGTCTTCACGCTGGAGCTGCGTGCCGGTTGTAGGGGCTCATTGCAGGGCCAGATCTGCTAGTGAGGGCTCCAGGAAGTTTAGACCATTCATTCACTCATTCACTCAACAAATACTTTCTAAGTACCTATTATGGGCCAGACACTTTGCTTAGGTCCTTTAAAGGTGCAGCGTTTACAATAAAAATGTCCTATTTTCACAAAGCCGGATGATTTTTTTTTTAAGTATATGCTGTGTCAGGTGATCAGTTTATAATGATAAATGAAGTAGGGTAAGTGAGACAGAGTTTGACAGGAGGGTGTGATTTTATCTCGGTGGATCAAGGAACACGGCATTTGGGCAGAGACCCGAAACAAGGAAGGGAAGAAGCCTTACAGGTAAACGGTAAAACGATCCAGGGGCCCTGAAGTGGAAGCATGTTCAGTGGGTTCGCATAAGAATAAAGAGGCCAGTGTAGCCAGAAGAAAGTGGACAAGTTGGGAATTGTTGGGAGATGAGAGCAGAAAGGTAGTGGGTAGGTGAGGTGGGGCCTTGCAGACCTGGGGAGGACTTTGCAAATTTACCGTGTGGGAGATGGAAAGCCATGAGGGGCCTCTGGAGTGTTTCCGGCAGAGCAGTGATGTGGTACGACTTGTGTTTTAAAAGAATCACTCTGGGTGAGGACTCCATGCTTCCACTGCAGGGGGCACGGGTTCGATCCCTAGTCGGGGAACTAAGATCCTGCAGGTTGCACGGCCAAAATAAAATGAAATAAATAAATAAACATTAAAAATAAATAAATAAAAGAATCCCTGGCTGTTTTGCTGAAGGTAACTGTAAGAGGCAAGGGTGGAGGTTATTGACGTAAGGTAGGTTAGTCATGATGGGGGTTTGTTCTGGGGGGATTGTGCTGGGGGTGGTGAGTCAGGGTAGAATTCTGCATATATTTGGAAGCTAGAGCCAAAAGAATTTGCTGGAAGACTGAGTGTGGGCAGATGAGAGTGGAGTCAAGGATGGCTCTAAAGTTTTTAACCTGAGAAACTGGGAGAATGGAGTTTTCACTTAATGAAATGGAGGTGGGGGAAGATTGAAGAAGCAACAGGTTTTGGATGTGAGGGGCAACACCAAGGGTCAGTTTTGCCATATGCTGTGGTTGAGGGTTAGGAATAGGCTTAGGGTGAGACATGTGTGTCTGAAGTTCAATGCTTGAGATACAAATCTTGCCAATGTTTTGAAGTTTCCCCTTCAGTACTCTAAGCCTGTAAACAAAGATCTCCATGAGTGCAAAATATCACAGGATGATATAGAACTCCGAAGTGAGAAGCTACCTTAAGAAATCATTTCTTATTTTAAATACAAGGAAACTGAGATTCAGAGGGGTACATTCACTTGCCAAACATGATATTGATTTTAGCAGAGCCGGAACTAGATTCTAAGATCCCAGAGTATTTTCCCTGCCCTGTACAGTGCTGCATCCTCAGAAATAATGTTATTATTATTATTCCTGCTCTTTTTGATGGCCCAGATTTTAGTAGACTGTGTGGCTTAGTGAAAAATAGTCTTGTTTGGTTACAGCAACACTGGTATAACAATGGACAGATCAGTACCATTTTAACATGGAATTTTCTACCTCCTTCTCTTTCTGGGATTCCTTTCTTTCTTCTTCCTCTCTTTTTGGGATTTTTGGCTTTATTACTGATTATTTAATAGCTAATGCCTAAGATGGTTCTATCAGAGGTCACCTTGATTTAAGTGGAAGTAAGTGTATAAATCAGGCCAGCTCTGGGAATTCCCTGGCGGCCCAGTGGTTAGGACTCCACGCTCTCACTGCCGAGGGCCCAGGTTCAATCCTTGGTCGGGGAACTAAGATCCCACAAGCCGCACGGTGCAGCAAAAAAAAAAAAAAATCAGGCCAGCTCCAAGTGTTGTGAACCTCATCTGTCTTCTTTTGCTCTTCAGATCAACAATGAATAGTTCATGTAAAAAAAAAATGCACAGTTTGAGAAACCACTTGAATTTTTCTTCTTTTTAACCGATACTTGCCTTTGAAATAAACAAGCTGAATTTAACTGCCTAGTTTTCAATTCACTTAACTAGCTGAGTGAATCAGAACTTAACACACTGAGAATTCACTTTGTGCTCCTTCCCCTGGAGAGGGGAAGCCGGCATTCCAGCCTGTAGAGCGAGGTGGTGATACCCATGCAATGCTATCATCTTGGAAGGACGTAGCTGCCACTCTAGCAACATGGAGTCTGGAGCTCTGTCTGCTGTGAGAGTCCCTTTCTCCCAAGACACGTGGGACATGCAGTTGGAGCATGAGGCTCCGTGGACCATGAAATAAGGTCCATGAAAGGACCATGAAATAAAGCCAGCCATTTCCTTTTAGAGCAATCGAATAGAGCAATCACAATTCCTGAGGAAGAAAAGCAGATCTTTTTTGCCAGGAATTACTCGATCATGAAGCATCAGAATAACAAAATGGCTTTGAAAGACTTAACTAATCACTTGGAGATTGCACGCAGCCCAAGCATGTCATCATCTCCAAGGCCACATCACACCGTTAAAGCCAACACATTCCTTTTACATCTACCCGCGATCAGGCTTGTTTTCTCCTCTGTTCTCAGCCTACTACCCATATGGGGACAAATTCCCCTTCTGTGCATTCCTTTCATTCTTCACTGTTGAGATTTTAATTTCAATGGTTATAAAAAATTATCATCAGTATCAGGTTTTGGTTTGATCATGCGTTTTACTTTCGAAAGCACTCACACCTTTTCTCCTAACACTGAGAGCTGGGAGGACTTGTAGTCCACACATTTTACAGGTAAAATAAGAGCACAGGGTTTATAGCAATTGGTTTCCCATGAGCTGCCATCTGCACTTTAATGTCTCACAGCAGTCAGCTTCCCGTGACACAGCCAATGTCCCATTCCCCTCCTCTTCCTTAACCCCCCTGCGCTTTTCTAAAGCCTTCCCCAGTCATTCCCACATCAATAGATGGAACCTGCATCCTTCGCATTTCCCAGGCCAAACACCCTGGCATCATCTTTGATTTCTCTTTTCTCCTACTCTCTCTAATTCTCCATCAGCAAATCCCATGGAATTTACCTTCAAAATATGGCCAGTGGCCTGGCACTTCTCACCATCACCATGCTACTTTTGGATTCTAGGTACCAAAATCTCTTGCCTAGGTTATTGTAATAGCTTCCTAACTGGCCCTTTGTCCTCTACTCCACCCGTTCCCCAATCTATACTCAACACAGTAGCCAGAGTGATTCTTTCTACATGTACCTGTGTCACTTCTTTGCTAAAAACCTTCCAAAGCTTTGCACTGACTGTGGCTACAAGGGTCTCATTGATCAGGTCCCACCTCTCCCTGACCCCCTGTTTCCCTCTTACCCATTCCGTTTCCACCACCCTGACTCCTTATTATTCTGCAAATACAGTAAGTCCCCTACATACAAATGAGTTCTGTTCTGATAGTGCACTTGTAAGTCCAGTTTCTTCCTAAGTCCAACGAAGCCTAGGTACCCAACTGACATAGTCGGCTATATAGTACTGTACTGTAATAGGTTTATAATACTTTTCACACAACTAGTACATAAAAAACAAACAAACACAAAAAATAAAGAAAACATTTTTAATCTTACAGTGCAGTACCTTGAAAAGTACAGTAGTACAGAACAACAGCTGGCATCCAGGGGCTGGCATGGAGTGAACAGGCAAGAAGAGTTACCGACTGGAGGAGAAAGAGCAGGTGGGAGATGGTAGGGCTGAAGGGCCGTCAGCAATAGGAGACGGAGGGCAGGCTGCAATGTCACTCACGCCTGACGCGGATGGAACGTAGGTTCGCATCTTTGAAAGTTCACAACTTGAAGGTTCGTGTGTAGGGAATTTACTGTATGCCAAATAAGGTTTGGCCTTAGAGCCTTTGCACTTGCTGTTTTTCTTCTGCCGGGAATGGATTCTTTCATATATATTGGCATATCTCTCATAGATAGGTGCATATTACCTCATAAATACCTCATGCGTTTATTAGAGAGGCCTTCCTTAACTTTGCTGTATGAAATAACAGCCTCTTTCTCCCCACTCAGCACTCCCTAACCTCCTTACTCTTCTTAATTTTTTTCCAAAGCAATTATCACCCTCGAAACCCTTTATATTTTCTTTTTGTTTTTTCCTGTCTTTCTCCTACAGGGATACAAACTCCATGAAGGCAGGGACTTAGTTTGTCCGCTCCTATATTGCCTGGGCCTGGAGCTATGCCTGTCCGGTAAAATATTTGTGCTTACAAATACTTATTGAATGAATGAATGAGTTAATGAATTCCGAGGTATTCAAAGATGGGATGGGCTGCCTTGGTAGTCAGTAGACCCCATCCCTGGAGGATTTCCCATATTGGCAGTTTGACATAAACTGGACTGACGATCACAGGAGTTTGACCAAATTAGATGTCCTTCATGGAAATCATAGAGTGTAGAGTAGAGAGCGTGTGTCAGGGAGGACTGGTTTGAGTCTTTTCCCTGATATTTACTGGGTCTGTGACACTGGATGATTTAGTTAACTTCCCCTAACCTCAATCCCTTATCTCTTAGGAGGGAATTTATACTTTCTTTCTCACAAGGTGGTCATGACGATGAAACTAAACAAAATAATCTATGTAAAGCATTTGGCCTGGTTCCTGACACTTAATAAAGGCATAGCAAATGGTGATGATAATGTCTCTTCCAGCCTTGGGATTCTGAGAAGCTGTGAAAGGACCTGCCCAAGGCCACCCAAGCGATGAATGTATTCCTTGACTCTAGTTGGGTCCTGCTTTTCCCACCATACTACAGTGTCAGTTTCTTCCCTCCAGGACTCCTTCTTTAGTTGTGGGATGACTCCTGCCTCTCCTGATCCTCCTTTGGTCTCTTGGATTGCTCTCTATTTTGAACTGTTTTTTCTCAAACCCATCTTGCCTACATTGCGAGCTTTGCTGCTTATATTTATTTTGCCTAATGCCAATTTGTAAACGGAAAACAATCTCACCCCAGATTGCTTTACACTGACTCCTAGTTAAGTGAGATGAATCGAATATCAACTCGTTCACTCCTAGAGCTGATCTGTCTCCTGCATAAACTGGATGCTCAGGAAACATCTGTTGATTATACACCGGTGGCTTGGTCTTCAAGAAAGGGTCAAGTGTAACAATAAGTATCATAATAAAGATTATTATTGTCAACCGAACATGTTTATTTTCGTAATCTGAATATTTTGGGGCTGTAGTGTTATGGTTTTGAGACTATTGAATTAACTGGAATAAATGGGTTACAGTGGCCATAGACGGGGGGAGGTGTTTGCAGAAGGATGGGGGGATATGATGAATGCCAGGGGTCCATGAAATACCTTGTCATGATGATGAACTTAAAATGGGAAAACATTTAGAACATATTGTTACTGAAAATGTGGGCTGCTGAATGGTATTTTCAGAACGATCACAGCCATATCAAATTTGCGCATAGAAAAAGTTGGAAATACATTGAAATAAAACAGTTATCTAAGATGGCAGCAAGACAGGCGACTATTCTACAAGGACTATTTGTTACACTTAGAATTTAAAAATTAAAATATCTTTTCATTAAAAAATGTCCTGCATGGCTTTTCTCTCATGGAGATAAATCACTTCTCTGAGCTTCTGTTTTCTGCAAATTGCAGAGAAATCATAACATCTGTTCTACAGAGTGTGAGGCTTAAGCAGAGTGATGTATCTGAAACTGCTTTCTAAACTGTAGAGAAATGTATGCATTTTAGGTGATTTAATTATTGGCCTTGCAGTTGGGATGCTCGTGAACAGCTATCTTTGGTGTGGCCCTTCCCCAGAATACCTTCTGACCTTCTGTGTTTTTGGGGGGCAGAAATACTCAGGCCTCATTTGTCTCTTGGGTGATCACACTACATGTGCTCATGTGAAAAAGGAAGGCCTGGAGCAAGAAAACACTATTGGTTTCAACAAGATTCTGGTTTTCCTGGAATGGAAGTCCTGAAAGGATTCCTACTTGGGCATCACTTTCAAGGAGGTAAAAACTGAATTTTAAATCTGTTAACTGGGGACCCTCTGTGCCTGACGATCCTGCTGTGTCCTGATTACTTACTGCATTTGCATCCAGTTCCTACCATTGTTCTAGTTCCAAAGCTGATCAGATGCCCTCACCTTGATTCATGTGGGGAATAGCCTGTGCCTACCCTGGGAGCCTCTGCTTGGCTGGTGGCATGCTGCCTTGGGCCTCTTTTGGTCTGAGAATTGTCCAGAGAGTGAGACACAAACTACCTGAGGTCCGTTACATTTGCCATCTTTGCTGCACTGTCTCTTCCTTGTAGGGAGGGATGTGACCTTGGCAGAATGACATGACCTTCCCCTTGACAAGCAGTGCCTGCTGACGGGGCATACGCTGAGTAGCTCCTAATGTCCATTATTTGTCCTTCATCACCAAAGGACATCTGCTAATCCCTCATTCCTGAGTTAGGTGAGCCGTTTCATAAAGAAGATTATCTACATAGAGAGCCTATGCATTCTCTTCGCCTGAGACTGGAAGTGGGGAAAAATCTGAATAGATGAATGATCCATTGATCCAGCAATGAATGACCTTGACAGTCACACACAGGCACACATGTTCACATTCATGCAGCCTTTGGACAAGAAGGGCAGAGGAAGACAGGGGCATCAAATGGACGTGTATAAGAAGGAGAAAAGAAGTAGAATGCAGAAGGGAAGCTGGGACGGACACTTTGCAGATGTTTTCACCTTCCTAGGAGTTTTGCTTTACAAATGGCTTGGTTCAAACCAACTTTTGGATCTTTCTGGTTTATTGATCCTGTTCTATTGACCGTAGCTTCCTGATTGATCAGAGTCATTAACATAGAGCTAAAATAAACGTCCCCTGATTAATGATAAGCAGCATTTATTGAGCTCTTATTATGGAGAATTTATGCTGTCCTAAATACTTCTGAAGAATTATGTTTCTCAATCCTCAAAATAACTGTCTTATTATTGGCCCCATTTTACAGACGAGAAAACTGATGTTCAGAAAAGTGAGTTGTCCAAGGTCACACAGTGAGTGTGCCATTCCTGTGTCAGTTTGTTCTCATCTCCATATATGTCCCCTCTATTCTGTATGGCAGGAAAGTACATGTCCCAGGCTCCCTTGATGACTAGATTCCAGGTAGCATTGGCCGATAGGAGGTACTACTGAAAAAGTGGAGCATGAGGGTAGGGGAGAATCAGAGAAGTTCTCCCTGCCATCCTGGCTCTGCAGGCGGCTGCATCTCCTTCTTGAATCTATCTTCCTTGGACTGCTCCTCCCTCCAGGGTCTCAGTTCTTACCAGGCTGCCTCTGCTGCCATGGTTCTAGCTCCTACTGGATGGCCCTGCCTTCTGGGCTCCTGTAACAATATTTGCTTCTGGTGTCCCTCCAATCCCAGAGGTGATAATGGCTTCTTTCTGTTGCTAATCTCTGGGTTGCCTTGTTGTCTCCACTGTGGACCAAATTGTGTCACCTCCAAATTCATATGTTGAAGCCCTAACCCCTCCATGTGATTGCATTTGGAGAGAGGGGTTTATGTAAGTAATTAAGGCTCTAAGAGTGGAGCCCTGATCTCGTAGAATTAGAGTCCTTATAACACATATATATGGAATAAAAAAAAATTGTTCTGAAGAACCTAGGGGGAGGACAGGAAGAAAGACGCAGACGTAGAGAATGGACTTGAGGACACGGGGAGGGGGAAGGGTAAGCTGGGACGAAGTGAGAGAGTGGCGTGGACATATATACACTACCGAACGTAAAATAGATAGCTAGTGGGAAGCAGCCGCATAGCACAGGGAGATCAGCTCGGTGCTTTGTGACCACCTAGAGGGGTGGGATAGGGAGGGTGGGAGGGAGGGAGATGCAAGAGGGAAGAGATATGGGAACATGTGTATATGTATAACTGATTCACTTTGTTATAAAGCAGAAACTAACACACCATTGTAAAGCAATTATACCCCAATAAGGATGTTAAAAAAAAAAAAAAGAAGAGACTGGAAAGAGCTAGCTCTCTCTCTCTCTCTCCCTGCCATGTAAGGGCACAGTGAGAAAGTGTCTGTCTATAAGGAAGCCAGCAAGGGAGCTCTTACCAGAATCTGAGCACCCTGGCACCCTGATCTTGGATTTCTAGCCTCTAGAACTGTGAGAAAATAAATTTCTGTTTTTGAAGCCGCCAGTCTATGCTGTTTTGTTATATCTAATAAACAAGCTGACTAATGTATCACATTTTGTCTCCTCAACTTTTCTTTCACTTTGCGGTGCCATTTCCTGCATTAAATTCCATTCTGTTTGAAACCCTTAGTATATTTCTGTGCTTTTGCTCTCCTGACTGGCCCCTGACTCACTCAGCCAGAAGTTCAGAACTGAGATTCCAGCTAAGGTCCGAACAGACACCAAAAACTGTGTTCTCAAAAGTTGTGTTGTACTTCATATATTGTTTTGGTTGTCTGTAGAGATCTGGGGGAAAAGCCAAATAAATAACATGAAGCCAAGGTTCTGTGAGCCAGTGTCTCCAAAAACAATGGAAATGGGAAAAAGCTTCAAGTTTTTGGAGCCTATATGTGACTTTTCAGGCACTGCCTTTATAATTACAAGTGGAAGTTGGCGGGGGCGGGGGGGGGGCGTGTTTGGAGGAGGAGCCCTCCAGTTAGTGGTCCTGCTCTAAAGTGGCAGCCAAAGGGGCAGGAATACTGTGCCAGTGGGATGTATTCCTCTCCGACCCGTGAAATGTACCGCACAACGGCATGCCAAGTCGGGAACGGAATGGCGTGTTACCTTGGCAGTGAATTATGTATCTTTTTCCTTTTCTGATAACACATGGTATTTTGAACGTTAATGTGGGCAAGGTACAAGTTTTTAATGTTATCAACTATTCTCATTTTTGACAAGTCTTCCTCCTTTTCCTGTTAAGAGTTTACTTTTTTCTACTAAATTGGAGGAGAAGATAGATACTTTGGAGGCTCTTTCACTTTTCCTCCATGGGCCCTGTATGTTGCCTCTCTTAATGAGGATATTAAGAGCCATGTTCTTCCTGAGAACTGTAAGCAAATATCTCTCACTAAGAATATGAGCCAAAGCAGCTTGCTAATTGCTAACGAGAAAGTGATAACTTTAAAAACACTGGTGGCTATTTCATGGGTGGCTGGTAAAGAGTAAGGATGGGCATCAGCTCTCCAAATGTCATGGACACATGATTTGCTTCTAGTTATAATGCTCATTCTCACAGGCCAAGGGAATGAACTCAGTGGGTGGACATGGTTAACTGCTTTCACAGGGGCATGGTGATTATTAAGCTGGGTAATAATGCCCAGCAAAGGAAATTTCATCTCAAGCTATGATAGTAACAGATTATACTGGGTGGGATGTGGAAGTGCTATGTCCAAATTTGTCCAAATTTCTAACATGTTATGTTCAAGGCATGCTTTATTAAAAATGTACAAAACTAACTGCTAATGCATAGAAGTAATTTCACTTGGTATTTAATCACTTTAATCCAATTGAAATATTTTCCTTGTTTTCACTGAGGAACAAATTGTTGGTCAAAGATGATAGGCAGATACACGTTGCTGTACCCTGCAGAACCAGTTCTATGCTGTAGGTGACTAACTCGTAGAAGAAACATTCACTTTGTTTGTTCATTGCCTCCTTAAAAGTCTGAGAAATGGAAAAATAGATGAAGTGCCTCTCGCATCAATAAAATATTAACATATTTTATTTAGTGAATATGATTCCACACAATAAAGTTACATAATCAGGCACAGACTAATGGAACCCAGATTATAACCCAAGGGAAGTGATGATGAATGTGATGTTCCTACCACTTACCAGTGAGTTTTCAGGTAACACTCCCAGAGGTTAGTTAATTTCCCCATAAGCTAAACAATTGATAACAGGGACTGCTTAGGGCAGGCAAGTCCTCATAGGTAGAAGGCTCATTCCAGGGATAAGTAAATACAGTATATATAGTATTTGCTATCTTTTCTATAAAAGGATGAAGTGGAAGCAATGTGGATCTGATAAGAGAAAGGCCTGAGTTCTAATCTTTATGCCCAAACTTCTGCAAGAAATGGCAATAAAAATAATTCCTGCATATATGTTTGTTATAAGGATTCAATGATTTATTATAGGCAAAGGGCCTGATATGTAATAAACTCAACAATTGTTATTACTGTGATGAACTATTTGGATTCGGACACGGGCCTTCACCTCTCTAAATGTCTGTTCTGGGGAAAAGGGAATAGTGATTCCTAAAACTTCTCAGAATTTGCACCAGTGGGTAAAATTGTAGGGGTTCAGATATTGGAACAGTGAAAAGAAGCCTTTGCCAACAGTCAAAGTTTCCTGATAGATGCATCAAAACAAAGTAACTTTCCTGTCACTGTAGGTGTTCAGTTCTAGGATAGGCAACTACTTTTCAGGCATGAAAAAGGGGAGTTCAATATCAGAAGCTAATGCAACCTTCAAGATTCTATGATTCTAAGTAACAAATATTAAGTAAGTTTAAGTGTATCTATCTCTTCTACCTCTTGAAGTTTTGCTATAGATTGAATTTTGTGTGTATCTCTTATAGACATGATAATTTGATATATACTGCATTTAAATTAATACATTTAAAGATATTTATTTATAATTATTATTTAATAATAATACTAATGGCAAGGAGAACTAATCATTCACTAGGCACCTAATATTTGCCAGACATTGTTATACCATCTTACATTTGTAATTTTATTTAGGCCATTCAGAAAGCCAGTCCAGAAACAACTAGGCAGCCTTGATCAGAATGAAATCTGGAGAAAAGGGAGGACAGCTGCCTCTTTTTCTTTTGAATATTCACATATTTACGTGTATGTAACTTATTAACTTGTAAGTTTTTATTCTTCTAATTATTAGCACATGATATTTCAAGTGCAAAGTTTCATTTAGCTGAAATATTCTTTCTGGTTACAGGTAAATTTTGGATGTCTAAATTGAGAAATATTTAAAAGCATTGTCTTAGGATTCAAACCATTCTCGAGTTTTCCATGTTAAAATGGGAGGTGTATGGGGTATTGTGACTTACACTGAAGTCCAAGCTTCCCAAGTCTAAGGGCAAAGAAACCTCTTCCTGCTATACTATTCTGTTTCCAACCTATCTGTGGTTTTCTGGCCGTGATTATAAATAATTAAAATTAAGAATATTCAGGGAGTTCCCTGGTGGTCCAGTGGTGAGGACTCTGGAGCTTTCACTGCTGTGGCCTGGGTTCAGTCCTGGTCGGGGGAACTAAGATCCCACAAGTTGCGTGGCCAAAAAATAAAAAAAAAGGATATTCAGAAGCCCTAATGTGAACTGGTATTTCACTCTTCTCACCAAAATTCCTTTACGAAATGAGAAACAACTAGACTAAGAGCCTAATTTCATTTCTTTTAGCTGTCACGGCCTGCTCTCTTATGAATGTGAGAATGCCAAAAGATAGCACCTAGGATATTTGCATTTGGCCTTTGACTTGTGATCCTATGATCTTAATTTAGAATCAGGAATCTCCTGTGTCTGCCTTCTGGAGATAATATTGTCACTCAAGTTCTTGGACCCTGATTCTGTGCTCTGGTCCACTGCCCCCACCCCCGATCTCCCCACAACACACCGCCAAACCAGGCTATAGGCATGGAGACCTATGTAAGTTGTCTGACTTCCTATTTAGGTCTTTAGAACAATTACCCTACCCTTAAGGACCCCAGAAAGGGCTTTTGATCAAGTCACCTGTTAATTTCTGAAAACTATGCTTTCTCCTAAGACAAGAAAGCTAACTAGACTTACAGAAATGACTCAGTAATTTTTTTTTAAAATAAATTTTTTATTTTTGGCTGTGTTGGGTCTTTGTTGCTGCGCGCGGGCGTTCTCTAATTGCGGCGAGCGGGGGCTACTCTTCATTGTGGTGCGCGGGCTGTTCACTGCGGTGGCTTCTCTTGTTGCGGAGCATGGGCTCTAGGGGTGTGAGCTTCAGTTGTTGTGGTGCACGGGCTTAATTGTTCCCGCCATGTGGGATCTTCCCCGACCAGGGCTCGAACCCGTGTCCCCTGCATTGGCAGGCGGATTCTTAACCACTGTGCCACCCGGGAAGCCCTCAATAACTTATTGAAGGTACGATGTGATGGTGCTCAAACTACCTTAGATAAGAAATTGAAGACAACTCTGAGAGCCTTGCATGATGGTGTTGAGCACAATCAATATGGATTTGGGGATTTAAAGTTGTCTTCCTAGGGACTTCCCTGGCGGTCCAGTGGTTAAGTCTCCACAATTCCAGTGCAGGGGGTGTGGGTTCGATCCCTGGTTGGGGAACTAAGATCCCACATGATGTGCAGCCGCCAAAAAAAAATAAAAAAGAAAAAAGAAAGAAAGTTGTCTTCCTAGGCCTAGTGCAAAACTGCTTCTCTCTCCTATTCTCAATATTGTTTTAAATAATTTGCATTAAGAAAATTTTAAGCCCCATGATTATGTAGGTGGATTATTGGATGTCTAAGTAATTTCAATAGCTTATTGCAGTGCAAAATGCAATTATTTTCCACCCAAATTCTCTATATGAACAATGAATATATTAGAGTACTGTACAATGTATACACATATTATAGATATGTATACATATCTATTTATATTGTATACTTATTTTTGTAAACTCTTTGCAGTGCATTCTGTATTGAAACAATGTATAAGGAAACTAATGTTCTAACTAATATCTTCAAATTAAGTAAATTCTGTACCTGTTTCAATTCATTCAACAAATGATTTTGATAAGCTACTACATACATGTTATAGTGCTAGGC
The DNA here is from genome assembly GCF_002837175.3 of Physeter macrocephalus. NCBI lineage: Eukaryota > Metazoa > Chordata > Mammalia > Artiodactyla > Physeteridae > Physeter > Physeter macrocephalus. Next base: position 95,273,996 of record NC_041222.1, on the reverse strand, counting down.
ACTTTCCACAGATGTTATCTCATTTAATGACCTTAGCAGACTTTTGAAGAATATGTTAGCACCCGTATTTTATAGATAAGGAAGTGGAAGCTGTCTTAGTCAATTTGGGCTGCTGTAACAAAATGTCATAGACTGGGTGGCTTACAAACAACAGAAATTTATTTCTCGCAGCTCTGGAGGCTGGGAAGTCCAAGATCAATGTACCATGATTCTGTGTCTGGTGAAAGCCCCTGGTTCATAGATGGCTGTCTTCTCAATGTTCCCATGTGGTGGAAGGGGCAAGGGAGCTCTCTGGGGTCTCTTTTACAAGGGCACTAATCGCATTCATGAGGGCCCCACTCTCACGATCTAATCATCTCATAAAGGCCCCACATCCAAATAACATCACATTGGGCATTAAGATTTAACATACAAAGTTAAGGGACACAAACTTCAGTCTGTAGCAGAAGCTACATATAATGAACCCACAACACAATTTTACTGTCTATAGACCTGGGATTTGAACTCAGATTCAGTGCTTTTGCCAAAGCTTTACACTTCTAAGGGCAGAGGAGCCCTGGAGGTAGATGAATGTTGTGTAGACTCGGTAAAATAATTCACTTAAAAATAGCTCCTCTTTTCCTTTGGGCAAATTACATAAACCACCAAGAAAAAATAACTTGCTCCAAACTGGAAAGACCAACCTATTTGTTGTGGAAATGAATATCCCAGTGTTTGAATACTGTCTCTGCACTGACTGGCAATAGAAGGCGGTGCTAGAAATAACACTTTCCTTTTCCATTGAATATTAAAGTTACCACGGGAAAGTGGTTGCCACATTTTTGTACACTGCAAGCTGTCGTGGTAGAAGGAACCACCACTTATGTTGTATCTGGATGTTTTATTCTTCTCATGATGCAAACTGCCATTGCATCATTTTTTTTTTTTTAATGTGAGGAGATTTGTAAGCATATTAAATGAAAGGTGCATGGCATGGATCTAGTTTCTTTCTTTCAATCTGGAAAGAAAATAAGTGAATGCAGCAGAACCTCCTTATAAATTGAGGTGGCCAATGATGGATGGATTTGAGGGGCAATGTAGTGCAGGGGGTTAAGAATATGTGCTCTGGATCTGGACTATGTGGGTTTTATCTACTAGCTGTGTGACCTAGGGAAAGTTAAAAAAAATTCTGTGCCTCAGTTTCCTTATGTTTGAAGAGTGAGAACTAATTAGCTTTAGTACTTCTTACAAGATTTAAAACAAAATAGTATCTTTAAGACAATTTACTGGAAAAGTAGAAATAGTTTTTCAATGACTTAACGTCACTGCAGCCAGGGGCTGACTGTAGGCAGAGAAAAGGTAATCTAATTTCCTCAACACTTGGAGGTTTGTGCCTAGTCTCTCCCTGTCAACATATTTGGTAACATGAACTTCAAATTGCTCTCTCTTTAAATAGTAGTGCAATAATTGGCATTGACAATAGAATTAGTGAATTCTGGAAGGGAAGATCCTTGTATATCCAAGCCATAGTTCACAGTAAATATTTCTTAAGTTTATGAACCAATCAAGCAATTTGATATTTAGAAATGTCTGCTTGGCTTATCAAAGGCATGTTCTTCGATTATCTTTACAGAGGGCAAAACAATGGTCTGTCTTTTGGAATATTTAGAAATATTATTAAATTCTTTCCTTCTCAGGAAAGAAAATGAGATGATTGAAAATAAAATTAGGAGCTGAAGGGATAAGTTTCTAGTGCTGGCCTTTGGGGGTCGGGGTGGTTGCTGTTTGATCCTGTCATTTTTAGACACTATATGCTACAAAGAGGGGCTTCTACACCCAGGAGCCAGCACTGATAATGAGTTTTAGGTGTAGACAGGTGAGTATTTTTATAGTAATGGCTATATATTTAGTAGGTATTTTAAAATTCAAGTAGCCCATCCTATAGATCCAGCCTCTATTCCTACTTCAGGCAATAGCTCCCAGACTTTTCTTTGGGGAAATGCTGCTGTATCAGTGGTATCAGTCTTGGTGGGACTGTCAATCAGAGTGCTTCTTCCTCTGAGGGCTACGGGGTGAGGTAGATGTACGCTCTTTTTCTGAACAGTCAATGAAGTGATACAAAGTTTCAAATTCAGTCAGCCCTGTGACTGCATGAGGATTTGTTTTCTTTGTTCATGCGACTATCTTTCCCACCAGTGCCTCTTTGGCTGATCCCTCCATCCTAGAATTTATGCTGTATCTTTCCAATATGCTCTTTTCAGATTTTTAAATCCTACATAATTAAAGTAAATTTTTGCTGATTATATTTAAAATTTTTGTTTCACTTTGGATGTTATGGATATTATTGCTTTAGAAAAATCATTGTATTAACATAAAACATGGTTGTTTTAAAGAAAAAAATGTAACCAAAGAGTTTGTACAAATGATATGCAGATCTAGCAAAAATTGTGAGGCTTGGCAAAGGGCTAATGATAGGGAAACATCATTACAATTATTGACATTAGCAACAAGCTTCCTGGACATATTTAGGGATTAAAATTGGAATATCTTGAAAAGCCATTAAAAAGAGCATCCAGGATTGTATTATTGGGATGATCCTTATTGATAAAAGAAATACAGACTTGGAACAAATATACTATTACTGGTTTTAAAGGTTTAGAACAGATACATTTTGAAAAGGGCATTGTATTATTTCCTTGGTCAAGATCAGGCCTTTAAAATTTTTTTTTAATTTTAAATTAAAAAAAAAATTTAAAAATTTAAAAAATTAAAAATTTTTTTCCCAGGCCTTAAAAAAAAAATCTAAAAACACTTACTGCTTATATCACAGAATCCTGTTTTTCTAAGTAGAATATTTTGTTTATTTTTAACACTATTTACCCCAATTAGTAAAACACTGAAAGTATAAACCTCCATCGACCAAATCAAGACTCAGTGCTGCAGATAAGCCTGTGTGCGTGTGGGGTGTGTGTGTGTGTGTGTGCGTGTGGGGTGTGTGTGTGTGTGTGTGTGTGTGTGTGTGTGTGAGAACCATGCATCTGAGGCTGGAGGTTTCTTGTTAAGACTGTTAGAGGTTCCAGTCCTGCTTCTTCTGGACACATTGATATAAATGCCATGAGGTCCTTTGTGTCCCAACCCCACAGGAGCAAGTTAAGGCTCCTTTGTTGACCCTCTCACCTTGAGGTTCTCTGAGTTCCGGTTTGGGATCTAAACACCTGGAGGTTGAAGACTTCCATCCCCCCACAATGTTACCTTTTTAGCAGATGCTTTTATTTTTATTTCAAAAATATAATTTAAAAATTTTGGGATGAAGGTTGGGCTAAGTAAAGATTTTGACACCTGAAAATGTTTTTGTCAATTATGTTTTCCCAGTAACCGCTCTCAGGGAAATAGTGATAAGAAATGCAAGTTGCTTATAATCCCCCAAATAATCTGCTCTGGGGAAAGAAAGGGTCGAGTGGTGGAGAATTCACTTGGAAATGACATGACACCAAGCAACTGACTATGTTTCCAATATGACCTTTATTGAGCAACTACTGCTGTGACGCTTAACATCAATCAATGAAAAGTTGTAAACTGCATGTCAACGAGGTTCTCCCATGAACAAAAGTCCTTTTTAAATGCACCAGTGAGGTAAACATAATTATTCATATATAGCTTTCTTAAGGCTAAGAGAGTTCTGTGTTTCATCTATTATTTTTGGCTCAGTTGGTTCTTTGCATAATATACCTCAAGACATCCCCCCAAGCGCCCCCCTTCCAACAGCTTAGGAAATTGGTCACTTCCCCAGGTACATACAGTATCATGCATTCGAATCGCCCAAACACTGGGGAGGGAGCACCCTGAGCTTGCATGCAGGTCCCTCATATTGCACAAAGTAAAACACAATGTCTGGAGCCCCCATGGGAGAACCCGTTCTGCTTTGAAGCTGTCAATCACATGCATTTTGAAATTGTCATATGGCTTAACCTTTTGCGATGGACTCATCTATTAGTCACTCTGGGTGACTTCCTTTACTACGGCGTGTGAAGTGACCTTCTCTACCTTTTTAGTAGACACTAATTTCTCCTCAAAGGTCTCTTCATGCTCTTCGACCTTTTGAGTGACGGTTACAGATTTGGTGATATACTTGGTAGCACCCTCTCCCCCCTCACTGGTGGTTTTTTCTACCATTTTGGTCACCACCACTTTCTCCTCACCTCTATCACCACCCTTCTTTTCATCTGCTGGGCTCAAGTCTAGCCCATTGGTGACAACCCCTTTCTTCTCTTCTCCCCCACTGCCCTTCTCCTTAGCTTCCTGCTCTTCTTCCTCTTTTCCTTCCACCTCCCCATTGATGGCTATGTCTTCCTTCCTGGAATCCTTCAAACCTCCCTCCTCCTTCTTCCCCACCTCTTCCGCTTTCTCTTTCTCCTTCTCCTGCTGCTGTGGCTTTTCCTCCTCTTTGGCATCCTTCTCCAAGCTCACCTTTACTGATTTGGCGACCACCTCCTCCACGACTTCCTCCTTCACTGGGGATTCGGCCTTCTTCTTCTCTGGCACATCCTTTGGCTTCTCCTCCTTTTTCTCTCCCTTCTCTTCCTTGGGAGCTTCCTTTGCTTCTTCCTTCTTTTCTTCCTCCACTTTCCCTTCCTCCTCTTTCTGTTCTCCTTTCTCGGCTCCAACTTCTGCTTTGGGCTTCACCTCTTCCACTGGTGACTTTGGCACCGGGGACTTGGCTTGCTCTGGCTTCTCCACCTTGGCTTCTGCCACCGGCTTCTCCACCTTGGCTTCTGCCACCGGCTTCTCCACCTTGGCTTCTGCCACCAGCTCCTCCTTGGGAGCCACTTCTTCACCCTTTTCCTCCATTTTCTTTTCCTCTTTAGCTTCGACGGCTTCCTCTCCTTCACCTTCGGCCTCTGTTTCTCCTTCCTCTTCCTCCTCACCTTCCTCTTTTTCACTAGAAACTTCCTTCTCAGATCCTCCTTCCTCAGCTTGGTCTGATTTAGCGCCCTCCTCTTCTTCCTCTTCCTCTTTGCCCTCTTCCTCCTCTTCTTTAAGTTCAGGTGCAGTAGCTTTCACTGGAGACTTTTTGGCAGCTACAACTTCTTCTTCGGCTTCTTCTTTCTCTTTCTTCTCTTCAGCCTCTTCTTCCTTGCCCTCTTCTTTCATGGAAACTGTCAATTCCTCTGCAATGGCCGTCAGGGCTTCTTCCATTTCTGATTTCTCATCTTCCACCTTGGTTTCCTCTATGATCTCCTCGACAAATTTGTGTTGGACCTTTAGCTTGGGAGCCTCTACCTTGGTTTTCTGAATCTTACTGGATATTGTGATGGAGGGCTGTCGGTGTGTATACAGCGGCCCAGTGATGCTTCCTGCAAATGTGCTAAATCTGGTCTCTTCACCCTCCAGGAGTTTCCTAAGGAGGGAATCAAAGAAGGCAAGACGTAATTAAAATCTCATTGGGCCTTCTGATCTTCATTACAGTATGTGAAACGTGGTAGATACTTTTGAATAAATAGAATCACTTGAAGTAACACTTGCTATCATTTCACTAGTATATTGTGTCATATTCAATGACAGAAACAGATTCTCAGGGTCAATCAGCCAGTCACCAATGCAGTAACTAACCACGCCCAATAGTCCACTCACTACACCCAGCTACCAAATCTCAGCTCCGCCGCAATCCATTTGGTGCAACATGAATATGCTGAAAAGCTCCCTAGAGGCCAAAAAGGCCTTAAGTGACGTTCTTGAGCATTTGGACTTTCAGGATGTATACTAAATGTCTTTTAGCAAACATTCAAAAATTTTACAAAACTACTTAGAATATATTAGAATTCAAGCTCTATATATCATAGCTAGGTGCTAATATGTGTGTATCAAGTTATAAACTGGTCTGCGATTTTAATCATAAAGTGTCTATTTTATATAACGATTCAGCTTTCCGGAAAAGACAGATGGCTCTGAGCTGAGTGCAATTTATTCTTGTAATATGAATGATGTTACTGGTAAAAAAACAAAAAGAAAAACAACCCCCCCCCCCCCAAAAAAACTATTTAGTCAAGGATTTTCACCTATGAACTTAGTCAACAGCAAGGTGACTTCAGTTAATATATTTATAATCTCGTCTCTTTCTCTGGATGTATATCTAGATCTCTAAACATAAATCTAAATGAAAAAATATATATTCTATCAATCATATTTATTCTCAGCCAGATGATGGCAATAGTAAGCTGTAACTGAGCGAGAAATGGAACGTCCTGGTGTTTGTCCTTGACATTACACAGTTGAAAAGCTGAAAGCACTAGATGAAATATTAAAAACTAAAATTCTGTTTTTGTTTCAAATATTTGAAAACAATTGTTTCACTAAAATAAAAAAGTTTAAGCCTAAGCACTGACATTAATCGGCGCTCTTCCTCTAAACACTTTATTCAAACATTTTAACTGCTGTTGACTCTTTTAAAGCTGCGTAAAAAGTTGCAATTCTTTAATTACTTTTTAATTAAGAAGAAAACCAGGCACTGATTTAAGACGCCTGCCCCCTTTTTGCTTTAACTTAAGTGGTGAAGGCTCCTGCCTAAACGGCCTCTACAGTGCGGCTACTATTTCGGCCACGTCCGCCGCGAGCACCGTACCTGTATGCAGCGATCTCGATATCTAGAGCCATCTTGACGTTGAGGAGATCCTGGTATTCTCTCAAATGACGAGCCATTTCCCACTTGGTGCCCCGAAGCTCATTTTCCAACTGCTGGATGGTGTCCTGAAAGAGACACAGCCACAGACTTACCCTTCCAAACAGCCACTTCTTTCGCGAACCACTTGTTACCTCCTCCTTCTTCCTCCCCTCCCTCGACTCCCTCCAGCTTTGCAAACCTCGGGTACCGCTCCCAGACCCCCTCCCCCCTTAAAATAAAAATCTAAGGAATTCACAAACAAACGAACAAACAGAATCAATAAGACAAGTAGACCTTTCCTGGGCACACCACGCACTGGGACCAGCGGATCTAGAACACGTCTCAGCAGGAAACACACATGCATGGGGAAACCCCACGGCTGGCCTGGCCCTTCCCATCTGAGCCCTTTGGGCTGAAGCCAGTTTGGGGAGTTCTTCCGATCACGGCTGGAAAAGCTGAGAATACATGAGTTTCTGCACAGCTATCCTATAGTTGTTGCTTTACCAACTACACGAATGTATACCTCCTACTTTAAACGCGCAAGCGTGCAAAAGTAGAACTCCGAAGGAAAAGAAGCACGTTTTGAGAACGGTCAGGGGTCTTCGAGCGGGGGATGGTGCGTGGAGGAGGCGTGTGGAGGGGATGCGGAGGGACGAGGACGCTTGGAGCCTCCAACTTGGGTCTGCGTCGCGCGCGCGCGCGCTCGCTGGCCCGCGGCCGCTAGGGAGCGCGGCTGAGAGCGCGGCGGGGCGCGGGCCTGAGTGTCGGGGGCGCGCGGCACTGGCGCGGGCGCAGGCTGGCCGCGCAGCCGCTGTTCCTACCTGGTAGCTGCTAAGGTCGTGGCTGTGCCGCTCCTCGATGTCGCTGAGCTGCCGCTCCAGGGATTCCTTGGTGCCGCGCACCGACTCGAGCTCGATGCTCTTGGACTGCAGTTGGCGCCGGTACTCGGCGATCTCTTCCTTGGCGGAACGGATGGCCTCCTTGTTCTGCTCGGCTGCCTCGGTGAGCTTGGCGTAGCGGCACTTAAACCATTCTTCGGCCTGGTGCATGTTCTGGTCCGAGTGGCATTCGAGCTGGGAGCGGATCTCCTTCAGCGCCGACGAGATGTCTGTCTTCAGGTAGTCTTTGCGCTCCACGGTGATGTGTGACGCCTGGATCTGGGCCAGCAGGTCGGCCACCTCCTCCTCGTGATTGCTCCGCAGGAAGGCCACCTCATCCTGCAGGGACTGCACCTTCTTGTCCAGCTCCACCTTGACCAGCGACGACTCTTCGATGTCTTTGCGCAGCGCGCGGATGGCCGCCTCGGTGTCGTCGCGCAGCCGCGCCTCCTCCTCGAAGCGCTCCTTGAGCCTGTGGATGTCCTCGTCCAGGTGGTCCGAGTCCAGCTGAACCTGAGCCTTCTCGTGGTTCACCATCTCCAGGGTGGCGCGCAGCTCGCGGATCTCCTGGTCGTACGCGTCGCCCAGCTGCGCGTGCGAGGCCCGCTTCTGCCGTAGCGCCTGGATCTCCGCCTCGATCTCCTTGTTCTGCTGCTCCAGGTAGTGCACTTTCTCGATGTAGCCCGCGAAGCGGTCGTTCAGCCCCTGCAGCTGCTCCTTCTCATTGGAGCGGGACGGCTTGTAGTCGCCGCCCGGCCCAGAGCCGCCATTAAGCAGGGACGAGGACTGGCTGAAGTCGAGGCTGCTCTCGGCGGAGCTGAGCATGGCCGAGCTGTAGGTGAGGCGCGGGGCAAGCGCGCTGCGCTTGTAGGAGGAGGACACGGTGCTGGGCGAGCCGCGGGACCATGACTGCGAACGGAAGCCGCTGGACGGGGAGCCGCTAACGCGGCTGAAGCTCGAGCGGGTGTCGGTTACCCGCCGGTAGGCGGACGGGTTGCCCAGCGAGTCCAGCGTGTAGCTCATCGTGGAGGCTTCGGGGCGTGTGGCTGGCACAGCGTTCTGCTGCCCTCGCCGCAGCCCCTTTATAGCCGCGGCGGCTGGTCCTGGGCCAGGGCCCCGCCCAGTGGAGGCGGCGGCCGAGGAGGCGGGGACTGCGGGTACCGGGCCGTGGGGATGGGGGTGGGGTGGGGTGAAGACAGCCCAGCAGTGATTCAGCGCCCGCTCCACGTGGGCCCGCGCCGCATCGGACCCCGGACTTTGCTACCTTGGCCCCGACCCCTCCCCGCAGCTCTTCTTTCGGTGCCAGACCAACTGTCCCCTCCCAAGCCCCCCCTCTCCATTTCTCTTCACCTTCGGATTGCATTTTACACTCCCAGTGGGAGTATTCACCCAACGCCCTTTCTTTGTTCAGTCACTCTCCCACCACCGTTCGGGCCGCTTTTCTAGCGACCCCCTAGCCACTTTGTTCCTGTTCTTTTGTTTTGTGTGCTTTTGTGTGTGTGTGTGTGTGTGTGTGCGTGTGTGTGTTTAAGCCCTCTGCACTCTTATCTTCACGTTTTTCTCTTCTTTTGCCCTTCGTTACTTTTTTCTTTACCCATCTTCTGTGCTTAATCACTTCCCCCTCTGTTTGGCATCTCTTCGCCTTCCCACTTTAAAACTTCTTTAGTCCCACTCACTCCTCCCTTCTCTCTTGAGCCCCTTCCTCCTGTACCTTTTTCTTCCCAGTCTTGTCTTTTCTCTTTCTCCTTCCTCCCCTCCCCCTTCCTCCCGCCCCTCCCCCACCCTCATCTCCCCTTGCCTTCCTTCCCTCCCCCCACTCCCGCTCTTAAAGCAGCCCGAGATGAGCGCAGGCCCCGAGTTGGGCCTAGAAGAAAAAAACAAAAAGACTTTGAAGAACGGTCAGCCGGAAGTCTTCGAGAAGGGGACAGAGAGGCTGGGCCGGGGTATTTATTTGTATTAAAAGTGGGATATGTCGCTGCTTTCTGCTTAACGTTTGGGGGACGTCCGCAGTTTCCGCAGGGGCAGAAGGTAAGGCGCTTGTGCTCGCTATGGCGCCGGCAGCACCAAGGACAGCGCCCAGGCCGGTTTGCTGGAAGATTCAGCCGCCCTGGGGGCTTGTCGCCCAGCATTGCTTGTCTGGTTAGGTTGGCGGGGGTTTCCTTCCCCCCTTCTACCCGAGTAAATACAATTAAAGCCAGTTTGCAGTGACTCTGAAGGAGCCAAGCTGGGATCTCATGCTAAGATTCCTCTGCAATGCAGCGTTGGCACAGTGCAGATTTTGAAAACAAATAAAATTAATTAAAGTCAGATAACAGAGATAATATACTTGTAGCCCAGTTTCAGTTTTCTAACATATGATGGATGCAGGAAATCAAGAGATACAGGGACTGAAATCTGAAGGTCAAATATTCCTTGGAAAGAGGAATTCGAAATCTGCAGAGATGAAAAGTCCAGGGAAATGTAGTTTATGATAAGTCTGAACAAAAACAATTGCCTTGTCATCTTTCTGTTCAGTACTCCCTGTTTGTGACTGCGATGACTGAAAAGCACCTGAATTAATTTCAAATTAATTTAAAAGTTGCCAAGTTACTCACCATAACTTTGAATAAAACCAGATATTTTTTTTCTTCCACTTAGATTTTAATGACTGATTTAGAATAGATTTTCTATATCTTTAAACATGTTTATTTAAATAAGGAACCTACACAGACTTCCTGCTTGCTGTCTGGTGCACTGCTGACTGTTAAAATGTCCCTTTATTTTGCGCTGTGCTTTGGGGGAATTCAGGGTAAAAAAGTTCAGAATACTGCAAGACAAAGTGAAGAGTAGAATGCCTGACTAATGACCACGTTTGCTAGGACCACAGGCACAAGTGATTGCATGCAGAATGCTTGTTTTGGCTGAGAACAAACGATTGCTTGTGAAAAGTAGAGACCCCAGACTTTTTTTCTTCACAGCTTTCTCCTTGTTTTATTAAATGATGAGGTCCTATCAACCAGTAAGTAATCAGAAAAGGCTTGGTTTCTAGAGGTATTTATTTTTATTTTTATAAAATCTCTTGGCCCTTTTGTATTTTAAGACAAAACAGGTTAATTTAGGGAGTTCCTTTTGGCTTATTAATGTGAAACTGCAGCATTGCAGGCTCTGTGGGGAAAGGAAGTTCTAGTTTGCTAAGAGACAGGTTATCTTTCAGGCAAGGAGAGTCCATGTCTCAAGCTGTTGGGAGAGACGGGTGACAGACCGAGTGAGGGGATTAACTTGTGAATATTGCAAAAACAGGATTTTCTGGTTTCAGAGGGATAAATTTTTAAAAAAGAAAAAAAAGAAAATCCCCTGTTCTTCTGTTAAGTACTGCCAGTCTCCAGGTTGGACTGTGAAAGATATCATCAGATAAGGCCTAGTGCTAATTATGCAGTAATTATGCCTTAGTTACTTAGTACTTTCTGCTTTTATTAAAAAATATACAAACCCTTGTCAGTTTCCTGTTGCACATGCACTGAAAGCACTTTCTGCCCGTGAGAGCAAAATGGTTTAGTAGCAGGCTGCTGCTGTTAGTTTTTTTCAGGGCTTTGAAAATGAGATGACTCTGCAGAGAGACATTTACAAGGGATCACATGTCCAACTTCACAATTAGTTTTGCCTTGTATCTGAGCTGGTTTAGAAATTGTTCAGCTTTTAACTGGTTACAGAAGGAAGAAAGCATTGCGGACAAATGAAATAATGGCTAACTACTCAGGCTAAATCCATTTAGTGCCTACAGCTTAAAATTATAACTTTAATGTCGTATGAAGTATTGTTCATTCTGGCCACAACAAGATAATGCAGAGGATTATAACTGTCACCTTATCAAGGAAAAAAGTTCTCATGGCTTAAAAAATGATTGCTCCAAGGACCTACTGTGTAGCACAGGAAACTATACTCAATATTTTGTAATAACCTGTAAGGGAAAAGAATCTTAAAAAAAAAATAGATGTATATGTATGTATAACTGAATCACTTTGCTGTACATCTGAAACTAACACAACATTGTAAATCAAGCATACTTCAATAAAAAATAAATTAATTAAAAATTAAAAAAAGACTGATCCAGTTCCACATTTAGTAAAATATTTTATTTTACATTAGACTTTTCACTTTAATTACTCTTTCTGAAGGTGACTTGAAGGTTATGCTGGTCAGTGAATTTAGTATACAAACTTTAAAAAAAAGTTATAACATTCTTTTTTCCCCCTTTGTCTCATATTTTTGAAGAACATTTACTACCCTAATAGTTTACATAGAAAGAAATGTAAGCTTTTGCATTTTTTACCTTAATGATACTAAGGCTACGGAATCTTTCGAAAATATTACCAAGAGAGAAAATAGCATGAGGATTTATCTGAATTTACAACACGGTTGAGTCTGACTATGATACTTTTATAATTTATTCTAAATAAGGAAGTTACACGTGACTTAAATGAAAGACATTTTAAATGAAATTATCTCTGGGTGTTGTACCGTAAGCTACAGTGTGTTTTGAATCGATTTATTTCCATAGGGAAATACACAGCATGCTGTGTGTGTTCCTTCAGTAGGTGAAGTGCAAACATTAACTTTGTAGTTAAGAGATAGCTATTGTGACGTCTTATCTAATGATAATGGGAAGGTATTCTTTGCATCAAAGTAAGTTTAGAAAAATAAGGAGCTGGGCATTTCCTTCCTCCTTTCCATATTTCCTTCCATTTTAAAGAATACTCTTTTGACACACAATAAAGCAAGGAGGATGTGAGAACTGGACAGCAAGAAAGCTGCTCCATGTGGAAGACGCCACTGTCAAACTGGTGGGCTGAATCTCTCCCAGATTTGATGATCTGTACCTTGTCCCAATCTGCTGTGATGTCTTGAACCTGATCTTTTTGCCTGGGATCAGATTTTCTAGAACTCATGATAAGTAATTTTTTAATAAATTGTCCTTTGCTGAGTTTTTAAGGGATTGTCGTTGTAGGAAGCTCGGGACTGAGTCTCCTGGAATGGGAACATAAGAAAATGAAAACTGTAATACTTATTTCTACTTGAGCTTCGGGATGTCAAAGTTTAAAAGCAGACTTGGCTTTTGGTCTTTTTTGATTTGAGATGTTGAAAGCAAAATAAAAATATCCTCACAGGAAGAGGCTGTTTCTTGCCAGGAAATCGGGATGTATATATCCTTATTGTCTTCAATTAAAACAAGTCTGTCTGAAACACAGGATCCTTTTTCTAATATCAAGCACTGAAATGGTCTTTGTTTCCCGTGACAAATATTTTTTGTTGTTGTTGAACATTGCCTTATAGTTAGTTCTGTGAGTGACTGTTTTTTTATGAAAAGTTAATTGAAGTATTTATGAAATTAAGAACACTTTATGGCTTTATAGGTTCCAAATACAAGCTTAATCAGTTTTGAAATTCTATACCAGAAACTGTCATGTTTTATGGGGGGAAAGACTTATTTTTCAGCTTTAACATAGCTTGCTGATTTTTTTTTTTTTTTTTTTTTTGCTGTGTAATTCCTTCACCTCACTGCCGGGAATCAGTTCTGCGAAAGCCAGAGGAGAAGGACTTAGAATTCTTAAAAAGTATTTGAGATAGCCTTGCTAAAAGTGAGTCTAAAAATAAAGTTAAGTAGATGGCTAATAAAACAGCACAGTCGTATTGATTTTTAGCATGTTTTTAATTGGACACGTTGGCTTTACCTATAAAGCGGCAGATCTTGATAATATGCACTTGAATTTTTAAAACCCTGCATTGCACATTACTTTGCACCAGTGCAGCCGTGTAATATTTATGGCATATTTTAATCCCTAGCTTACCAAGGCTTGACTTAGCAAGAGACATAATTCTTTTATTAGAAACTCTTAATTAAAATGAACCTTGTAAAACTAGAGCAGATCAATGATCTGTTATCTTTGGAACAAATTTCTGAGAGGAGCTAAACCCAGGACATAAAACAAAGTCAAAAAGAAGCCCTACCTAACAAGTCTTATTGTCCCAGGACTGGATTCTTTCCCCACAATCTCAGCGATTCCGAAAAGTAGTATTCTTTCATTATTCTCAGAAAATGGGCTGCCTGTCATAGCCATCTCTTTTCGCTCAGATTGCCAAGAACATCATATATTTTAGAATATTTTTACTCACTTTTTTTTTGGTTACAATTCACATATACTTGTAGAAATTTACAAAATTCAGAGAAACAATAATCGAAGTATTTTCTTCTAGCTTTTCCTCTGTACTTTAAATATAGAGGGGAATCTTTCTGCTTATGTAATTCCATACCCCGTTTTGTAAAATAAATGTATCTGAATATGTAATTTGCTATTTTAGAGGAAGGAATGTGGTTCTGTACGCCATGAGACCTGGGTTCTAGCCAAAGACTGACTTTCATTGTCCTCTTTAAAAAAGGATTTTTAAGGGCCCTTTAGATCAAGAATGATAACATAATAGTAACAATTAATAATATAAGAGTAATAATAATAGATCAGGAAAGTCTAATTGGGTCTGAGTATTAATTTCTTTCTCTCTGTGCCTCTCTCTCTCTTGTTTGCTGAGAGGAGTGTCATTGTGAAGTTGAAGGCGGTGATGTGACAGAAGTGGTGAACTGTAATCTGGCCTCGTCAGGCCTGAATACTGTATTCCTTTACACTTAATGGTACCCGGAATCCCAAAGCCATAATCATCACCACCATGAGGTTTTACATGTGAATAACACGTTACATCAAAGAAGCAAAACATAACTCTGTTATCTCATCTGGCCTGAGTACCAGGGGTAGAAAGGGTAGAACACAAATTATTATTTCCATTTTACATTTGGTAAAATTGATGAAGAGATTTGTCCAAGGCCACATATCTGGTAAGTGGTGGAGCGAATACTAGAACTCAGATCTTCTGATAGTACTGCTAACATTAAAAAAAAAATTCCTTTAGTAGGGCATCAAATCCTGTCTCCACCAGCATGAAAAAAAAATAAAGGTAGGCAGATATTAGTAATATTAGTAACAATAACTGGTATTAATTAAGTGCTTACTAGGTGCCCAGCACTGTGCCAAGATTTTACTGAATTATTTAACCATCACAAAAACCCTTTGAGGTGACACTATTATTATCCCCATTTTGTAGGAAAATGCAATTGAGCATGCAGGCACAGAGAGGCTAAGTATCACACACAGCTAGGACATGGTGGGGATGAGATGTGAATCTCTGAATGTCCAACTCTGGAGGGAAGATGACCCTCACTGTGGTGTAACACTGCTTCAAAGGCCATGCAGTCCGTCTTAAAAATTTCATTTAAAAGCTAATTGTTTAACTGTTAGATCATATTTTAAAAAATCCAGGACATGTGCTGTGAATTCTTTTGCTGCCTTTTTTCTATTCGGATTTGTTTTATATAAATATGAAACATTTTAATATTTTTTCAGATAACATTATTTCTTGGTTTGTGATATTAAAACTATTAAAAATGAAAACTTTGAATTACTTGTCTTTTTTTTCTTTATCCTAAATTAATTTGCTATGTAATTTGAAGGACATCTAACTCATTCCTTCTAGTTCCTTAATATAGATAGTATCCTTAATCATTTATCTGTTAATTTAACTGGTATCTATCATTCATGTTTACGTGCACTTTTGGTTTAGTTTTTAGGGGGCTTTAATTTGTACTATACATTGATTTATCATATCATTCATTTGCTAATATATCTATATATTTATACTCACTTAAATTAAAAAGAAAATCTTTTAATCATATGTGTTCACAATTTTTTGTAGATGTGAAACTCTTGAAACTAAATCTACTTTGAGAGATCTAATAATACGCATTTGAATCTCAGCAGAAGAAATAGCTTGGTCCCCCAGTCTTCATCAGGGAAGGCTTACAATGGAATGGCTAGCAAGGAAGCAGCTTTATAAATCTGTTAAAACAGTGAAGAGACAGCCATGAATAATTTTAAGTGAATCTCTTGATCATCTATCTTATATATTAAAATCAGGGTTATGTGACTGTGTTTATATAGGTTGCCTAGAGACAAGTCAGCCTTAATCCATTTTTGTTATTTATGGGATAAAGTGCTCTGACTCACCCTTATTTTCACTTGTATAAATCTGCTTTGGCTTCTGCTTTATCAGATACGGTCAAGGAAGAGAACTCTTTCCCATTTTTCCTGAACAAAAGTTGACCTTGAAAAGAAACAACGTGTATCTTGTATTAGTTATGACAGCAATGAGCTTCTGGATTTGGATTACATAAAATTATTAGGAACTGAATGCCTAGTGATGAAATTCTTCCTTAGCCACTGTGACTCATTTAATACAATTTGCTATGCTTCCTGTTAGTCTATGTGGTCCTTCCCTCCTGTCAGGTCAATATACCTCAGCAATCTGTCGCCTTCTCAGAAACTCCTAAGAGTGACACGTGCGCCTTCTTGAACAAGGGACACCTCAGCAATCTGTCGCCTTCTCAGAAACTCCTAAGAGTGACACGTGCGCCATGGGGGACATGTGCATGTCGTGATCAAGCCTTTAGGTGTTTATTGAAGATCCCATAACAATGATAGCCTTCTGCATCTGGGTTTCTGGTTTCGTTTGTACTCGTATGACTTGGTTCTCAGAAACTTCTACTTCTCCAAACCTTTTCCATTTTTTCCAGGGAGGAATTCTTCCTCTCCGTCCCTAAAGCTCAGTGTTTGTGGTCTAGTTAGGTACTACCACCTGCTGGACATTTAAATAATATCTCAACTCTCTCACTAAACTTAAAATTCCAAGTAGCAAGATACCAAGTCTTGTACGTATTTGAGCATCCTACAATATTTTACCGATAGTAGGTGCCCAATCAATGTTTGTTGTATTAATGAGTAAATGAAGTTCTATCTTCTTCTTTCTTTCAACAAACACCAGTCCGTTCAATACCAGGCACTGTGCTGGACATTGGGGAGTGTGATATGAAAGATACAATCATAGCTTGGATGAACACATTCTTTTTTGTTTTTTTGTTTTTGTTTTTTCCTTTTTTTTTGTTTTGGCCGCTCCACATGCAGGATCTTATTTCCCTGACTAGGGATGGAACTTGTGCCCCCTGCAGTGGAAGCGCAGAGTCCTAACGACTCCCCGGCAGGGAATTCCAGTTTGAACACATTCTAATGGAGGATTCAGGCACGTAAAAACCTCGCTACCACCGGGGAACTGTGGAGCCACTATCTTTAGCTATGCTAGAGATAAACAAAGTGCTCCACGGGAGCACGGAGGATGAGCAACTAAACCAATTGGTGATAAAGGTGGAAGAGCCTCAGGGAGAGCTTCCTGGAGGAGGTGACACCTGATGTGACTTTTGAGTTATAAGTAGGAAGTGCCTAGATGTAGAAGGGGAGACAGGCAACCACAGGCGCTGAGGTGAGGGAAGACACAGTGCACCCAAAGGACTGTAAGTGAACAGAATGAGGAGGAGCATGCAGCTTTGGCTGGAGCGGTAGAGAGATGGGGCCATGTAGCATAGCCTGGAGAAAGGCAAGCACAGTCCAGGCTGGAGAGAGGGGGAACACATAGCCCAGGATAGAAAGAGGATATTAGATAAGGTGGGCAGGATAAGGGACATGCGGCCCAGGCTGGAGGCGGAAGCAGGGAAGAGACCATGGAAGGCTTCCTATGTTGTGACAAGACTTTTGCATTTATCTTAAAGCTAATTAGAATCAGTGAAGCATTTAAGACAAATTTTTTTTTTTTTTTTTTTTTTTTGTGGGGTACATGGGCCTCTCACTGCTGTGGCCTCTCCCGTTGCGGAGCACAGGCTGCGGACGCGCAGGCTCAGCGGCCATGGCTCACGGGCCCAGCCGCTCCGCGGCAC
>NC_041222.1:95243674-95256295 GCF_002837175.3 Physeter macrocephalus | reverse complement strand
CCCCTGCATCGGCAGGCGGACGCGCAACCACTGCGCCACCAGGGAAGCCCGACAAATTTTATTTTATTTATTTATTATTAAAAATTTTTATTGGCGTATAGTTGATTTACAATGTTGTGTTTGTTAGTTTTTGCTGTAGAGCAAAGTGAATCCGTTATACATATATCCACTCATTTTACTTTATTAATTTTTTGCTGTAGAGCAAAGTGAATCCGTTATACATATACATAGATCCACTCATTTTACTTTATTAATTTTTTTTTTTTTGGCCGCACTGGGCTGCATGTGGGATCCTAGTTCCCCCACCAGGGATTGAACCCACACTCCCTGCAGTGGAAGTGTGAGCCTTAACTGCTGGACCACCAGGGAAGTCCCTATCCACTCTTTTTGTTTGTTTGTTTGTTTGTTTTTGTGGTATGCGGGCCTCCCTCTGCTGCGGCCTCTCCCGTTGCGGAGCACAGGCCCCGGACGCGCAGCCCCAGCGGCCATGGCTCACGGGCCCAGCCGCTCCGCGGCACGTGGGATCTTCCCAGACCGGGGCGCGAACCCGGCCCCCCTGCATCGGCAGGCGGACGCGCAACCACTGCGCCACCAGGGAAGCCCCCTATCCACTCTTTTTAAGATTCTTTTCCCATATAGGTCATTACAGAGTACTGAGTAGAGTTCCCTGTGCTATACAGTAGGTCCTTATTAGTTATCTATTTTATATATAATAATGTATATATGTAAGACAAACTTTAGAAAAATCACATTGGCAAAAGGGGGCAGAATATTTTGGATGGTGGAAGGGGACTGGAAGCAGGGAAATATGTTTGCAAGCTATTGCAATCATCCAGATGAGATTGGAGGAAGGTGTCAATTCAGAAAGGTGGGTGAGGAGAGGCAGGGATTATGATAAAGAGGACAGGATTTGGAGGAACAGGTGAATGGTGATGTCATCCCCTGTATTCATCTCCGATGGCTGATGTCACAAACTGCCACAGACTGGTGGCCGAAAAGAACACAAATTTATTATCTTACAGTTCTGGAGGTCAAAAGTCTAAAATCAGTCTCAGTGGATTAAAATCAAAGGGTTGATGGGACAGTGTTCCTTCTGGAAGCTCTAGGGAGAATCTATTTCCTTGCCTTTTCCATCCTTCTAGAGGATGCTACGTTCCTGGGTTCATGGCCCCTTCCTCTGTTTTCAGAGCCAGCATTGGCACATCTTTCTCCTCTCTGATCTCTGTTCCACCTCACAATTCCCTCTCCTCACACTCTGACCCTCCTGCTGTACATGCTGAATGTGGAGTGTCTGTGAGGCAACCACGTGAAGAACCTTCCAGGTGTTTGAACTTCCTTGTCTAGGAAGGAAAGCCTCACTCTCTATAGGACAAGTAGTCCAAGCTACGTCTCACTTTCCTTATTTGTAAAACAGCAATAATAATGGTACCTATTTCATAACGTGGGTTTGAGGATTCAGTGAAATAGCATATGTGAATGCTTAGTGCCTTTGGCAGCACACAGTCAGTGATGGCTATTCCTACTACTCTGATGATTATGACTAACCTCACCTCCGTAGTGCTTGGCACAGTGCTGGGCAGGGGGTAGGTGTTCCCCATGTACTAGGAAAGGTTAAAGACAAGTGTGTCACATCACCCTTCCAGGAGGAGTTTAAAGACTTGTCAGGGAGACAAGAATTTTCCCTGGGTAGAAGAGAAGTAAATTGATGTGCTTTAGCTCACCAGCTTTGGCAGTAAAAAGGACTAAGTTGATTATAAACTGATTCAATCAGAATGCTCTTGGGTGCTTGATCTCAGGCATATAGTTCAATGTCAAGATAACAGAAACATTTATTTTCTCAAATGACCGAGTATGTGGATGTATTTAACAGGACACCCCTTCCTTTTCCCCCCTAAATTTCTTGCATACAGAGAAAGTTTCCTGGTTGAGGGTAACACATATAATGGATCATACAGGGCAGATTACTACCATTAAAAAAATTTATTTATTAATTAATTTTATTAAAAAATTTTTTAATAGTCAATCTATTTTTTTATTGATGTAAAGTTGATGTACAATATTATATAAGTTACAGGTGTACAATATAGTGATATACCTTTTGTTTTTTTTGTCAATCTCAAACTCCCTAACTATCCCTCCCCCACACCCTTCCCTCCTGCAACCGTAAGTTTGTTCTCTGAGTCTTTCTGTTTTGTAAATAAGTTCATTTTTATCATTTTTTTTAGATTCTGCATATAAGTGATATCATACGATATTTCTCTTTCTCTGTCTGACTTACTTCATTCGGTACGACAATCTCTAGGTCCTTCCATGTTGCTGCAAATGGCATTATTTCATTCTTTTTAATGGCTAATATTTCATTGTATTTATGTACCACAATTTCTTTATCCATTCCTCTGTCGATGGACATTTAGGTTGCTTCCATGTCTTGGCTATTGTAAACAGTACTGCAATGAGTATTGGGGTGCATGTATCCTTGCGGACCAGGTTTTTCTCTGGATATATGCCCAGGAGTGGGATTGCAGGATCGTATGATAGCTCTAGATTACTTCCATTTTGTTTTCTTTTTGATCTCCATTCCTTCTCTTGTTACTAGTTTGAGGAGCTACATGTTGACAAATCAAATGAACAGAACATGTAACTTTGTGTATAAACATTCAACCTTACTAGAGATCAAATCTCTTGTCTCATGGCCACCAATGATATATCTGGCAAAGCACAAATCAGAAGTTCCAGCCACTTCAGTTCAGGAGAGGAAGCCTCTTTATGGGATGATGTAATATAGCCTGATAGTTACCTACAAAACCTAGAAAGTCTAGATCCCCGAGTTCAAATCTGACCTTCAGTACTTCCCAGCAGTGTGAATTCAGACAGAGCCACCAATTCCTTCCATTCATCGGTGTCTTCATCTGTGATACTGTGGTGACAATATTAGTACCCTCTCATGGAGCTGACTTCAAGCTGTGCTCAATAAATGTTAGTTACTATTAAACTAGCCCTTTCCCTATATTTAGGCTTTAACGACTTAGCAAGTATTTATTGAGCTTCTATTGTGTGCTCAGCACACTTCTGTAAATATCTTACTTCATATTCACATCAACCAAGTGAGATGATACTATGCTTTTCTTTCTACTTTCTTTCTTTCTTCCTTCCACGCTTCCTTTTTTTTTTTTTTTTAAACAGGAGACTGAGACACACTGAACTGAAATACCTGACTGAGGTATTTGAGGTATTTATTTTTTGCAGCGAACAGGGCATCATCCCACGTCTAGAGCCCTTTTCAAATACAATACAGGTTTTTGATATAATCAATATATATTTTTAAAATCACCCTAAATCCTAATTTCTTTGCCAGTATAACACTTGGATTCTTATCTGCTCTGAGTGTTTAGGCTTATGCCTTTCAAATCTTTTCCTTATACGCAGATACTATCAATAGGTGGGAATCAGAGAAATCTTTATAAATACATTTGAGCAAAAATAATGTGGGAGTGAAAACAGTTATTTATCACAGCATATTTCATATTAAAATATCTGACAGACAGCTTATTATTTCCTTGGCAAACTGCTAAGACTCCAGAAAAGGATTAGAAAGTCCTTTTTCCCAATGTCATTTGTCTAAAATACTAATTGTCAGAACACTCAGAAACCTCCTAGCTTGCCAAAGCTTTTTTTAAAAAAAATTTATAATCAGAAAAAATACTGTAACATGCAAATCTGAATGCAAATTGCCTCCTATTTAATTACATTACGGGTGTAAATTACCCCCAAAGCCAAACATTTCTGCCCTGGATTCCAGAACTCTGTGTTGCAATTACATCTTCCAGTGCTTCTTGAAATTTTGCAGTAGCAACACATGTATAATAGCGATAATTACGAAACCACTTGCAATGTGCTGCTTAATTTAAAATCTAGTTTCCTGATTCTATATTTGAAATGTAATATTCAACCCTGTCAAACTTTCATCAACACCTAAATCTAAACGCTTCTTCTGTTCGCAGTCTCAGGCATAAGAAGGGACAAAGTGGTCACGTGCGAAGACTGAGGCTCTGGGAATCAGTGACAGGATAGCATTGACATGTCAGATGGACTTAGAATTCCCTTGGCTTTAGCTTGTTCATCTGTCAAATGGGGGATAATATCTGACCTACCTACCTAAAAAGAGACTACTTTTTAAAGGATACATGAGATCTTGTACTAGTTAGGTGAAAAGTCTAAGTGGAGATATCAAGAGAACCAAGAGGAGAGTGACTAAAAGAGCAAAGAAGTTTATTCCTCTTTTCTGTACTGATCCTGGAGGGTAGGTGGACTGTTCTCTGCATAGTCACTTTGTGGGGAGTGGGGGAATGGTTCTAGGTTCCTTGCAACTTGTTTCTTTGCTGCATGATAAGGTACTCATCTGCATGATCAGAGTTGGGTTTCAGGCAAATCCATCTTGGAACTTACAGGAAGAGGACAAAGTGACAGGCTCTTTTCAAGCCCAGGCCTGGAAGAGATGCATATCCCTTCTGCTTCTGTGCCACTGGCAGAAACAAAGTCACACAGATCAACTAGCTGCCGAGGTTGCCGGCAAGTGCAGTCTCTGGCTGGGTATGCACGGGCTCAGCCACCACTCTGTTACTATGGAAGAAGGAGAGACTTTGGTGGATAAATAACACTCTCTACCACAGATATGACTGTTCGTGTGCTCCGATGGTGAAAGTAAACTAGTGCTGTTTGAACATCTAAGAGCTAGCTTGGTACGCACTTTGTTTTATTATCTCAATAGCTCTGCAAGATAGATACCATTATCGCACATAAGAAAATAGAGCTTCTAGATGTTTCACAATTTAGCAGAGTTCAAAGGGCTCATGGTGGCAGGGCTGGGGTTAGAAACACACCTATCTGATGCCAAAGCAAGGTGCTCTCTACCACATCATGGTTCCAAAAGTGAGATTTTAATGAACTGGTGCTGGGGGTGAGGGTGGAACCAGAGGTCGCCATGCTTAGAATTCTCCTATGATGGCATTCTGTTCTTCCTGAATGTTTCATCCGTGACTCAGCTCCTATCCAAATTCTATCTGCTGGACCACAGTGCAGTCTCTACCTCCTTGTGAAGACTTTGCTTCCTCCCCTTTTCTCTTCTCTGAGTTCCTCCAGAACTACAGTTGGTATGGCAGGATTTAGTGATTATCCTGGCTCCTATCGTTTTATATCAAACACGTGGATAAATCTTGTTCCTGCAGGGAAACTTTCAGCTTCTAAAGTCAAAGACTACTTCTTAATGCTACTTTATCTTCCCCCACTCCCAGCCGCTCAGTGCGTAGAACGATAGCAAGTAACAGTATGTGCTTTATAAGTAGACACATTGATTTAAACGAAATCAAAGAAAGCATCAGAGTTATGATTTCCTAAACTCAGAGGAAACAGGGTTTTGACCCTTGTCTTTTCCTTGCCTTTTGATTGGCAACTTGGTTAGGTTTCTTTAGTTTAGGTTTTAGCCCTCTGATCTCCTGGGGAGAATCCTTCTGTGACATTCACTTGGGAATGTCTTCCTCGGGCCCAGAGTGTAGGTCAAGCAAGGTCAAACCAGGGTGGTAGCAGCCAGGAATCTTGGTCATCTCAGGTGTCTGGATTGCACTAATGACAACCTTCAGCAATGGAACTCCTGGCTTCTCTCCACACTTCTGCTTATCTCTCCCACATTTCTGAAGACAGTATACAGCTACCTCAGCTTTATAAAGTAAATTTTAATTGGGATTAGTGACAGGGATGATTGTGTGTTTCAGCATTTTATATCCAGAGTCAATGGCCAATTAATGTTTGGCGGTCAGATGGTAAACTCGGGGAAAAGTGAGGGGAGAAAAAATGAGAGAATTTTTTTCCCATTGATCTCTTCTAATCAATATGTAGAAAATGTTGATTTTGACCTTTGGGATCCCAAAGGAAAATCCTTACCTTGAGGTGATGTCTATACCACATGCAGGGCACTACAGGTGCTCATTAATGTCAGCAATTGCCCTTTTGATTTTTGCTTCAGTTAGTCATGCATTATATCTACTTTAAGTGAATTTGCATGGCAGGGGAGAAAAGGGAAGAAAGGCCCTTTGGTGATGATGCTTGTTGGAGATAGCTGTCTGGAGTTGGAACCTCTATTTTCAAAGGAGGTCTAAGGGGAGAGGTCTTCCAGCTTAGCGAGCTTTTTTTTTTTTTTTTTTTTCCCAAGGAATGTGCTCCATTCTTGGATGGCAAGAACAATTGCAATGAGTCCGAATATGCATTGCCTCTGAAATCAAAGTGCAGCATTCAATATCTTGGCTTGAATTCCTTCTTGGCTTCTAACTCAGTTATTTTAGAAAAGTGTGTGTGGGTTCTTGTTAGACAGGTAGTAAAAATAGCAACTGTGTCACATGTCATTTTTAAAGTAAGCATTTATATCACATTTTATATTTCCAAAGTGATTTGGAAGCACTCAATTTCCTTGTCAGCAACAATGCTTTTATGAGCCGTATTTGTGAAAGTATTTTAACTCTACTTTGGGAAAGTGAGACAGGGAATTTTTAAACAGTATTTTAAAGTGTTAGTGAATAAGGAATTGGAATCCATTCCTAGACGCTTCTTTTTTTTTTATTAAAAAAAATTTTTTTTAAGACCCTACTTTTTGCTAGCCCCTGATTTGTAGTGGTCCATCCCACTGATGGAACTAAATGGTAAAGTCTGAACTTGAGAAGTTCTTTGAGAGATTAATTGAATCTAGGCATAAGTGCGACAAAATGATTTTAAGTGGATGGAAATTAGCTTGCTCTAAAAAGGTCTACCAAGGGGAGAATCCACATTGAGTTAAAATGAAGTGTTTCCTTAAGTGGATGAATAAAAGGCTACTAAAAATGCAGGCGTATCTCTTGGGGTGATGCTACATACCTCATCAAAAATCACAATGTAGAAAAGTCATGCCCAGAAATACTGATACCTTTCTTTCCCGAATCTAATGAAAGGTCCAGAAATATTATGAGTTGTTTGTTGTTTATCCCACTATTTCCCACACAGCTCATAATAATAATTCTCCTATAAGATAAATATTTTCTTTAGTGTACTGTTCTTCCGGTTCCACTTTGGTAATTGTTTACCATAATCTGGGATAACCTGTAGTTCTCACAATTAAAAATTTCCTCAATTCTTCCAGTGCCCTAGACTCTTTCTTTGCCTGG
The DNA here is from genome assembly GCF_002837175.3 of Physeter macrocephalus. Classification (NCBI taxonomy): domain Eukaryota; kingdom Metazoa; phylum Chordata; class Mammalia; order Artiodactyla; family Physeteridae; genus Physeter; species Physeter macrocephalus. The sequence continues at coordinate 95,249,108 of NC_041222.1, read as the reverse complement.
TACTGATTAGGTCCTAAAATAAAGAAGACTCACATCACCAATCCTTGATTATTGGTAAGTTGAGCCACATTACTGCTTAAACAATTTCTTAGATGACTTTATCAATTTCATTTTCATAAACTGCCTCACAGAGATGTCTTCACCCATTCATTCATTCATTCAACTAGCTCGTTATCATTCTCAGGGTTCTACAATGATTAAAATGCTGGGCTAAGAGCTGTGAGCTTTCTCCACAGGCCTCAGAGTGTAAAAGGGACTAGGTACAGAGCCTGCTACAGTTCAAAGCAACTGTTTTCCCATTTCCACTTACAATGTGCCAGACTCTGTGGTCTTCCTTGGAAAATCAGAAACAAGCAAGACGAGGCTTGTGTCTGGAGAAACCACAGTGGAGACAGACATTAAAATAATGGCAGGTGGAAGATTCTGCAGCTAGGAGCAATCATACAGGAAGGTCAATTCTATTATGTAAATTTATGTACATTAGTTTGAATCCCCCAAATGTCACTGTAAGCTCAGCATTGTTCTCATTTTACTTTTTTAATTTTAAAATTTTTGTTGGCGTATATTTGCTTTACAATGTTGTGTTAGTTTCTACCGTACAGCAAAGTGAGTCAGCTATATGTATACATATATCCCCACTTTTTTGGATTTCCTTCCCATTTATGTCACCACAGAGCGCTGAGTAGAGTTCCCTGAGCTATACAGTAGGTTCTCATTAGTTATCTATTTTATACATTGTGTCAATAGTGTATATATGTCAATCCCAATCTCCCAATTCCTCCCACCTCCCTACCCCGTTCTAATTTTATAGGTTAAAAAAAATGAGTTTCCAAAAAGTGTGTTCCAGCTAGTAAACAAAAGAGCTGGAATTGAAAAACATGTTCTTTCCAGAAAACATGGTTTTTCATACTGATTCCTCAGCTCACACCAATCTGGGTAGTGCCATAGAATTAGTACGGCAGAAAAAAAATAAAGGTGGTATTTTCCAGGTGCGTTCTTATGTGGCTGGAGCCGCAGCCTCTTTCTAAGTCCTTCTATCTGAATCAAATGATGTTATCAAATGTGGGAATACGTGTTTGGGGGAGTGGATGTGAGGGTGGGTTGGGAAGAAGTGTGTGTGGATTTTACCTGGTTTGTGAACTGCTACCTTCACTTGTTCATATATTGGAGAATGTCCTTTCCTCTTCTGATGAGGTCATTTTTTTTTTTCATTGAAATGTCAAATTTTGCTAAGGCAAACCAATTTTGTTAGTTGAGATGAGGTACATTGTGGAGAGGTGGCAAATTTTTATCGTTCGGAGTCTAGGTTTTTAAAAAAATTAATTAAATTTTTATATCTTTTTTGGAGTATAATTGCTTTACAATGTTGTGTTAGTTTCTGCCGTACAGCACAGAGCTGATCTTCCTGTGCTATGCGGCTGCTTCCCACTAGCTGTCTATTTTACATTTGGTAGTGTATATATGTCAATGCTATTCTCTCACTTCATCCCAGCTTTCCCTTCCCCCACTGTGTCCTCAAGTCTGTTCTCTACGTCTGCGTCTTTATTCCTGCCCTGATGCTAGGTTTATCAATACAGTTTTTTTAGATTCCATATATGTGCGTTAGCATCCGGTATTTGTTTTTCGATGAGGTCATTTTGCCTTTTCACTTCTGCAGTCTCTGTGCTGAGGTAGGTGGGTAGAAATACCCTATGCCTAAAAAAGAGAGTGGATATATGTATATGTATAACCTATTTACTTTGCTGTATTGCAGAAACTAACACAACATTGTAAATCAACTATACTCCACTAAAAATTAATTAAAAAAAAAAAAAGAAATACCCTATGCCTGCAAGGGTGATGTAATCTGGCCAGACCCTCACGTTGCTTTGTACCGTTAGTTTTGTTCTGAAAATCTGGTGGTGCAGTCTTTTATCTGCTGCTTCGCTTGTTCCAGGATTATACTGTTTGCCTAAAAGTCACCAGGCTGGGAGATTATCTGAAAATAATAATAAGCTGAACAGTCACTTGATTTGAGTAAACCCAGAAAACTACAAGCCTTGTGCAGCTTGACTTCTCCCTTTCTCAATCTAGGGATTAGGAGTTGAGGGAGGAGAATGAGTAAATCAGAGTAAGAACAAATATATACCTATACTTTGATATACCTGGGTTTATAGAGGACACAGCTTGGCTTACATTCTGGAACACACTTTACTAGTTCAAAACCTACTTTTATTGGCTTGAGACTGTGAGCTAAAGATAGTAAGTTGTAACAGAGTTTTTACATCTTTATAAATATATGGATGGACCCTCCGTACTTGATCTTGACCTTCAGCTGCTTAAGATCCCTCTAGGATGATCTTCTGGCCAGTGACTCTAAAATAACTGAAACCAAAAGTGCTCCTTTATTTGCTCATGTCACCATCATTTCCTCAATCACCCTTGCTTAAAATCTGAGTTTCATATTTGATGCTTCACTTCCTATTTTTTCTAATACAAAATCTGTGGTCTAGTCCTAGAGGCAAGATTTCTTCCTGGACCTCACTAAAGACATGTCTGTCAGTTAATATACACTTCCTCAGCATCAAGGCAGATTTGGGAGCGGCACGCTGTGTACAAGGCAGCCCACCCTGCAGTATCTACGGAGGACAGAGAACCGTGTGCCAAATTCTAGTCTCCTCATGCAAAAGACAGCCTGAGTAATCAACTTATTGACATTCTTTTATATTTGCAGAGTGTGTTGTTTATTAGAAAAAAGAAACACAGACTCTTCTTGATCTTAGCATGGCTTCTTCCGTCTACGTATTTGATCGCCATAGAATCCTAGCCACTGGACATAAAAAATGTTGGAAAAGAAAGCTGTGGTTAGCTTCATCTTGCTTATTCCCCCAATCATAGGTTCTTGGCACTAGAGAAAAATAGATTCAAGGTAATCTCATCTCAGTTTATACATGAGAAAATGGAAAATTTGAATGATGTGTTCAAGGTTACTCACCTAGAAAACAGTTACCTTAAACATCCGAATAACTGTTTTCTAGTTCCAGAGGTGGAACTTTATTTTACACACCACTTTTTTGTCTCTTAAGTTGCTATGTGAGGCGCACAAAGTGTAGTATGTGACTGAAGAGTGTCTGCATGTATGCGGTGGGTAAAAGGCAGAAAGCAGGTGCTAAGTGTTTGGAATTAACGTTCATCTATATGTCCATTCATCTATAGCCCATGTAAATATAGCCTCTAATACCAGTCTGCTCATTTGTAAAAAAAGGGGAGGAGCCAGGTATTCTCAGTTTTCTATTTGCGATAAATACCGGCTACAGGCACAAACCCGTGTCCCCTGCATCGGCAGGCGGACTCTCCACCACTGCGCCCCCCGCTACACTACTGATGGCAATAAATACCATCAAATATTTATTGGATCAGCTCCGTGCCAGGCACCATGGTAAGAACTGGAGAGGCAGGCTTCAGTAAAATCGAGTGCCAGTCCTAGTTCAAAGATTATTCCACATTCTCCTGAGTCAGACTTATTAAGAAAAGACAAATCTGAATTTGTAAAGAGCCTGATTTATTGAACAGAGCAATGAAAATTGAGAGCTGGAAGCAGTCTTCTTATATATTATTTAGACCAACCCTGTAAATTCAGAGATAAGGAAATGCGGCATAACAAAGTTCTGGCCTTCCAAAAGTTCCTTTGCTTCTTAGTATTTGAGCCCAAACTAGAATCCAGATTTCTTGGCTCCTTGTCACTACTCTTCCACCACATTCAGCTGAGAAAATGGCTGAATAGCTGTTCTCAGAAACTGAGAATCACATGGGAAAGTAAAAAACAAACAAACAAACAAAAACAACAACAGCAACAAAAACCTATGCCTGGGCCCTGAGGCAGAGTTGGGTGTGGGCATGGACACAGTTTTTATTTTATTAAAAAAAAAATCACCAGGAAACTCTAATGAGCAGCTTATATGAAGAACAATTGTACTAGGAGTTGTAAAGGATATAAAGATGGATAAGACATCTTTTGACCTCTACTGGCTCCATTCTAATGGGAGGAGGAAGATCCCCTTGACCTAGACTGCCTACACCATGAATCTAAATAAAATGTCTTAATGTAAAATAGGACCACTTGTATTTTAATCTTCCAGTTTATTCAGTAGCATTGAAACTTTTTATTTTATTGCTGATTATTTCTTAAATTTGAGTTAGAGCTTACCTATACGCCTATATTCTGTCTCAGTTTTAACAGCAGACTCAGATTTCAAAGACCACATGGATTTACTTTCTCTGATTTAATCATAACATTGGAACGTTGGATGGCTCTGGCTGAGTATATTCTTGCAAACAAACAAACACACGAAAACCACCATCTCCAAACTATGAGGAGATCAAACCCTAAACATAATCAACAACAAACACCTTATCTCCTTGTCCGACTCCAATTTAGAGAATTCCTTAACTATCCATTGGCTCTTTCTTCCTCGCAGAGAGAGCATGAGTGGGGTTTTGGGGTTGAGATGAGGGGTTACTTGCCTCATTGCAGGACTGTGTCACACGCATGAGGGAGTGAGCGCCCCTTTGTTACCTTCAACATCTTGGCTCGCTCCATTCACACTGAGCTTTCTCTTTACCACCCAGTTTTAAACTCATAACCAGCTGCCTTCTGTCTTTTCAGTACACCTCCATAGTTTACATAATTTTATTGATCTGCCACTAAGCAAAACCAGGACCAAAAATCTTACTTACAAACAGTCACAATTTAGGAAAAAAACTGTACAAAATGTGTAAGCATTTGCTGTGCTGGTTTCATTAGTTTCTAGGTTAACTGCACATCTTAAAATTAAGTCTAGTTGACGTATTTAAGATAAAGCCAGCTTGTGGGGTTCAGTGGTAAGTCTATGCTATTCAGAGTTTCTTAACACCTCTGCATGTGGTTTGCTATTCCTGAATGGCATGGTTTGTGAAGTCAAGAGCAGAACCTTACTCAGAAACAGTTCTCTGACTGGCTCCGTGGTGATGCCTGAAATTGCACCAGGAAAGATTATTTACTTTGGGTCTTCAAAAGCCTGCTACTGGAATAGAGGACTTCAGTTAGCTTTAGCATCTTATTAATAGAAACTATCATTAAAGCAAAATAATGGGAGTTTGTGATGATGTAAAATAACTGAATGAAACGGCGGTGAGAGATACGCTGATGTTTTGGTGATATAATGTCAGTGAGTGTTTTAACAGAGTTGGGAATGCATTGGCTGGGGAAGAAAGAGGTGACAAAAGACTTTGGAAACCCGGCAACAGGCTTGAAACGCTAAAAATTCGGAATCTTCTTACAGACGCCACGATAGATATTGAGTCAATTTCAAGGCTGAACTAATTTAAAATATTACTTTAAAAATTATTTTAAAATATTTATGTGGGGCTTCCCCTTAATCGCAGTTTCTGCGCGTCCGCCTGCTGATGCAGGGGA
>NC_041222.1:95237621-95243664 GCF_002837175.3 Physeter macrocephalus | reverse complement strand
CATACCACCAAAAAAAAAAAAAAAAAAAAAAAAAAAAAAAAAAAAAAAATATTTATGTGGTATTTCCCCTTAATAATCCTTTCCAAATGTGTAACTATTTATAATTTACAAATAACTCACCTCATTATTTTATTTGGTCTTTCTACCCTCTCTGCGGTAAAAGTATTGCTGTTTCATAGGTAAAGAGACTAAGCCTCAGAGACCAGAAGTGACTTATTAAGTGATAAACCTAGGCCCACTCTCTCCTAAGCTGGGGCCAGTGCTTTGCTCACTAGGCGGGACTCTGGGCTGCTTTGTGCGTAGGTTGGAAGGTTCTGTGGACAGGGGGCTAGGCTGACTCTTAACTGGTTTCTCCAAGTGTCTACAGCATTGGATCTCAGTCTTGGCTGCACAGTAAAATCCCCGAGGCCCAAGCCTCTTTCTGAGAGATTCTGATTTAATTTTTCTGAGGTTTGGCTTGGGCATCAACATAATTAAAAAAAAAAATCTCTCTGGGTGATTTTGATGTGCACCCAAGGTGTAGAAGAGCTAGTCCATAGTAATGGCTCTCAGTATGCCGGGGATGGGGGTGCCATGGGGTGCATGCCAGTGTACAAGTGAGTGCTTGTGTTGGTGTGTGTGTATTCATGCCCATTCGAATCACCTGCAGGACTTTTAAACACTCTAAACAAGTCTCTCTTCCCTGTGTGTATCAGAGAGATCTTTGTCTGTTAGAAGGGGAAGGGGTGGGGAAGCAGGAGAAGAGTGTGTTATAGATATTTGTATTAAAAAATATCTCTAGATGGTTTTGTTAACTGCGTGGCTTCTGCATTATAAAAATACTTCTCAGGTTGTACGAATGTGATGTACCCAATGACTAATCAACAAGCCGACTGAGTTTGTTCACACGCCCTCGTGCTCAAAGCTGGTAGGGCTGTCCATCGCAAGAGCTGAGGAAATGAGGCTGCAGAGAGGAAAACTGTCCTTTGTCAGGGGCAGAACTAGCAACAGAGTGAATCCTGCAGGAAGACTCGACTGACTTGACTTCAAGGACAAACTTTCAGGCACTCAAGGGAGGCTATGGTTCTTGTCAAGTCATTGCAGTTACCAAAGGATTGGTTCAGTCATTCCCACAATAATATTTATGACATGTCCAATATATGCCTGGCACCTAGCTAGACACTGAAGATGAAATGGTGAGCAGAATAGATGGATGGTAACTTGTGGTTCCAGAAAGCTCAAGTCTTATGGAGGGAAGGTTTCCGAGGGCACCTGAGTGCTTGTGGCCGGCTTCCAGAGCATCTCAGCACCTAAAGCTGGAGCATCAAGGTGGAGCTTGGCTGGTTAGGGTCAAAAGAGCTAGTGACTAGGTTAGCAAAACGACGCCAGTCATAGGGGCACCAGCAGCCAGGAATGTGAGACAGTGGGATTGAACTGCACCGCCCAGCTAAGAAAACATTTTCATGGCTGGCTTGGCCAGTTTGCTCTTTTAGCTCAGCGCCAAGGAGACTGATTTAAATATGCAGAGAGTTCCCTCTAATGGGCAGATGGCATTATTGCATACCAGAAGCCAGGAGCAGCCCTAGGACCAGGTGGAAAGGGAGAGGTGACATTCAGCTTATCTTTCTTAATATTTCCTGCAGTGTCCGTGCATACTTGGTGTTCGATAAATGTTCTGGTAGAAATTTATGGATAAAGATGCTTATTGCAGCATTATTTGGAAGTTATTTAAAAATGAAAATGACAAACACATTCAAATGTAGAAGGATAGGTAAGTAAATAATGTTATCTCCATGGTATGGCCACATAGTCAATAAAATTATACTTTCAGGGATTTTCAAATTCGCTGTGAAAGATTTATCATATTATGGTGAATTTAAAAAAGGAAGCTGTTTAGAATTTGATCTAATCTGTGCAAAATAGGTATAGAAAAGAATATTGGGAGGAAATACTGAAAAAATGTTAACAGTAGATGTGTAATTTCCTGTGACTCTATTTTTTATTCACTATAATGAGAATATATTACTTCTACAGTCAGAAAAATAGCTAACTAAATTCCATGAGATAATCATCCTGCTTCCATTTTTCAAGGCTTTTAGAATCCCCTGTTGCATATAGGATGAAAAATAAATTGCTTTGTTTAGCAAATTAGACCAGGCTCAATAACTACCATTTAGCTTCACCTTTCTTCAGTCTTTTCTTTTTTCAAACCCCATATTCCAGCCACATTAAATTTCTGAATACAGCTTGTCTCTGAAAAAACCTTATTAAAAAAACACATACTCAATTGTAGAAAATTTGAAAAACTCTTCAAAGCATAAGAAAACAAAAGTAGCCATCAGGGGACATCCCTGGTGGCGCAGTGGTTAAGAATCCTCCTGCCAATGCAGGGGACATGGGTTCGAGCCCTGGTCTGGGAAAACAAAAGTAGCCATCAGGGGACATCCCTGGTGGCGCAGTGGTTAAGAATCCTCCTGCCAATGCAGGGGACATGGGTTCGAGCCCTGGTCTGGGAAGATCCCACATGCCGCAGAGCAACTAAGCCCGTGCACCACGACTACTGAGCCCTCGTGCCACAACTACTGAAGCCCGCGTGCCTAGAGCCCTTAATCCTCAACAAGAGAAGCCACCGCAATGAGAAGCCTGCGGGCACTGCAACAAAGTGTAGCCCCTACTCATGGCGACTAGAGAAAGCCCGCGCACGGCAACGAAGACCCAACGCAGCCAAAAATAAATAAATAATTAATTAATTAAAGAAAAAAACCCCAGGACAGCCACTATCAATATTTGTCAATTTCCTTTCTTCTTCTATATAAAAAAATTTGCATATTTATAGTCATATATTTTACATAAAACATAATTGGCCACATACACAATTGGCCACAAATGTACAATTCTGTACATTTCTTCTTTCAGTCAATAAGCATGTCTTCTGATGGCATTAAAATTTGTTGAAAAAATTTTTTGCTTATAGTATTGCATTATGATACTCTGCTTGACAATCTCATTGACTCCCTTGAATTTTAATATTTATCTCCAGCCCAGACTTTTCTTCTCTGCTTAATACTTTCATATTAACTATCAATTTGACATCTGCATTCATTGGTATTCCATATGTAACATGCTCCAGACTGGACTCCAAACTGCTTCTCCTTCATTCTTCCCAATTTAGTAAATTGAATATCTCCATTGACTAAGTTGCTCCTGATAGGAACTTGGAAGGTATACTTGATGTCTTTACTTCCTGTAAGTGTATTGAATTCTGTCACTGCAAAGATGTTCAAATCCCAACCCCTGGTACCTGTGAAGTGACTTTTTTTTGGAAATAGCTTCTTTACTGATGTAACCAAGTTAAGATGAGGTCATAATAGATGAGTGTGGCCCTCAATCCAATAACTGGTCTCTTTATAAGGGAAAAGAGCTGGAGCTTTGGACACAGAGACACAGAAGAGATACAGAGGGAAGAAAGCCATGTGAAAATAGAGACAGAGAATGAAGTGATGCATTTACAAACTGAGAAATGCCAAGGACTGCTGGGAGCCATCAGAAGCTAAGAAGAGGAAAAAGCCTTTCCTAGAGCCTTTGGAGGGAGCATAGCCCTGTTGACACGTTGATTTTGCACTTCTAGCCTCCGGAACGATGAAAGAACAAATTTCTTGTTTTAAGCCACCAGGTTTGTGGCAATTTGTTGTCATGGCAGCCCTGGGAAACAAATACACTTCCCTTCCTTCCATGGAACCCAATGAAGTAGGTTTAGATTTTTTGTTTCGCCCCCATCCCCGACCCCCATCTTGTCTGTCTCTTTTATACCCACTGCAATCGCCTCATAATGACCCTTGACTCAAGCCACACTCCTTACAGCAGCCCTAGTGAGCTTTTTTTTCCTCTTTTTATTTTTTTTTTTGCATTTTTGCCATTTAATTTATTTATTTAAAAAACATCTTTACTGGAGTATAATTGCTTTACAATGGTGAGTTAGTTTCAGCTGAATAACAAAGTGAATCAGCTATACATATACATACATATCCATATCTCCTCCCTCTTGCGTCTCCCTCCCACCTTCCCTATCCCACCCTTCTAGGTGGTCACAAAGCCCCAAGCTGATCTCCCTGTGCTATGCAGCTGCTTCCCACTAGCTATCTATTTTACATTTGGTAGTATATATATGTCCATGCCACTCTCTCACTTCGTCCCAGCTTACCCTTCCCCCTGCCGTGTCCTCAAGTCTGTTCTCTACGTCTGCGTCTTTATGCCTGTCCTGCTCCTAGGTTCTTCAGAACCATTTTTTTTTAAGCTTCCATATATATGTGTTAGCATACAGTATTTGTTTTTCTCTTTCTTACTTCACTCTGTATGACAAACCCTAGGTCCATCTACCTCACTACAAATAACTCAATTTCGTTTCTTTTTATGGCTGAGCAATATTCCATTGTATATATGTGCCACATCTTCTTAATACATTCATCTGTCGATGGACGCTTAGGTAGCTTCCATGTCCTGGCTGTTGTAAAGAGAGCTGCAGTGAACATTGTGGTACATGACTCTTTGAATTATGGTTTTCTCAGGGTATATGCCCAGTAGTGGGATTGCTGGGTTGTATGGTAGTTCTATTTTTAGTTTTTTAAGGAACTTCTATACTGTTCTCCATAGTGGCTGTATCAATTTACATTCCCACTAACAGTGCAGGAGGGTTCCCTTTTCTCCACACCCTCTCCAGCATTTATTGTTTGTAGATTTTTTGATGATGACCATTCTGACTGGTGTGAGGTGATACCTCATGGTTGCTTTGATTTACATTTCTCTAATGATTAGTGATGTTGAGCATTCTTTCATGTGTTTGTTGGCAATCTGTATATCTTCTTTGGAGACATGTCTATTTAGGTCTTCTGCCCATTTTTGGATTGGGTTGTTTGTTTTTTTGATATTGAGCTGCATGAACTGCTCGTATAATTTGGAGATTAATCCTTTGTCAGTTGCTTTGTCTGCAAATGTTTTCTCCCATTCTGAGGGTTGTCTTTTGGTCCTGTTTATGTTTTCATTTGCTGTGCAAAAACTTTTAAGTTCATTAGGTCCCATTTGTTTATTTATGTTTTTATTTCCATTTCTCTGGGAGGTCGGTCAAAAAGGATCTTGCTGTGATTTATGTCAGGGAGTGTTCTGCCTATGTTTTCCTCTAAGAGTTTTATAGTGTTTGGCCTTACATTTAAGTCTTTAACCCATTTTGAGTTTATTTTTGTGTATGGTGCTAGGGAGTGTTCTAATTTCATTCTTTTACATGTAGCTGTCCAGTTTTCCCAGCACCATTTATTGAAGAGGCTGTCTTTTCTACATTTGTATTCTTGCTTCCTTTATCAAAAATAAGATGACTATATGTGCGTGGGTTCTATCCTGTTCCATTGATCTATATTTCTGTTTTTGTGCCAGTACCATACTGCCTTGATTACTGTAGCTTTGTAGTATAGTCCGAAGTCAGGGAGCCTGATTCCTACAGCTTTGTTTTTCTTCTCAAGATTGCTTTCGCTATTCAGGGTCTTTTGTGTTTTCACAAACTGTGAAATTTTTTGTTCTAGTTCTATGAAAAATGCCCTTGGTAGTTTGACAAGGATTGCATTGAATCTGTAGACTGCTTTGGGTAGTATAGTCATTTTCACAATGTTGATTCTTCCAGTCTAACAACACGGTATATCTCTCCATCTGTTTGCATCATCTTAATTTCTTTCATCAGTGTCTTATAGCTTTCTGCATAATTAGCTCTAGTACTTTTCTGGTAGCATCTTTAGGACTCTCTATGTATAGTATTATGCCATTTGCCAACAGTGACAGCTTTACTTCTTTTCCGATTTGGATGCTTTTTATTTCTTTTTCTTCTCTGATTGCTGTGGCTAAAACTTCCAAAACTATGTTGAATAATGCTGGTGAGAGTGGGCAACCTTGTCTTATTCCTGATCTTAGTGGAAATGGTTTAGTTTTTCACCATTGAGAACGATGTTGGCTGTGGGTTGTCATATATGGCCTTTATTATGTTGAGGTAAGTTCCCTCTATGCCTGCTTTCTGGAGGGTTTT
>NC_041222.1:95228437-95237073 GCF_002837175.3 Physeter macrocephalus | reverse complement strand
ATTCCTGGGATAAACCCCACTTGATCATGGTGTATGATCCTTTAAAAGTGCTGTTGGATTCTGTTTGCTAGTGTTTTGTTGAGGATTTTTGCATCTATGTTCATCAGTGATATTGACCTGTAGCTTTCTGTTTTTGTGACATCTTTGTCTGGTTTCAGTATCAGGGTGATGGTGGCTTGTGGAATGAGTTTGGGAGTGTTCCTCCCTCTGCTATATTTTGGAAGAGTTTGAGAAGGATAGATGTTAGCTCTTGTCTAAATGCTTGATAGAATTCGCCTGTGAAGCCATCTGGTCCTGGGCTTTTGTTTGTTGGAAGATTTTAAATATCCTTTGTATTTCTGCAGTGTCAGTTGTTACTTCGCCTTTTTCATTTCTAACTCTATTGATTTGAGTATTCTCCCTTTTTTTCTTGATGAGTCTGGCTAATGGTTTATCAATTTTGTTTATCTTCTCAAAGAGCCAGCTTTTACTTTTATTGATATTTGGTATCATTTCCTTCATTTCTTTTTCATTTATTTCAGATCAGATCTTTATGATTTTTTCCTTCTGCTAACTTTGGGGTTTTTTTGTTCTTCTTTCTCTAATTGCTTTTGGTTTGTTTAATGTATCATTTAAAGCTTGTGTTTCCTTATGTATTTTCATTTTGGATGATCTGTCCATTGGTGAAAGTGGGGTGTTAAAGTCCCCTACTATGATTGTGTTACTGTCTATTTCCCTTTTTATGGCTGTTAGCATTTGCCTTATGTATTGAGGTGCTCCTATGTTGTGTGCATATTCACAATTGTTATATCTTCTTATTGGATTGATCCCTTGATCATTATTTAATGTCCTTCTTTGTCTCTTGTAATAGTGTTTATTTTAAAGTAGATTTTGTCTGATATGAGAATTGCTACTCCAGCTTTCTTTTGATTTCCATTTGCATGGAATATTTTTTCCATCCCCTCTCTTTCAGTCTGTATGTGTCCCTAGGTCTAGTGGGTCTCTTGTAGACAGCATATATACGGGTCTTGTTTTTGTATCCATTCAGCCAGTCTATGTCTTTTGGTTGGAGCATTTAATTCATTTACATTTAAGGTAGTTTTCCATATGTATGTTCCTATTACCTTTTTCTTAATTGTTGGTTTGTTATTGTAAATCTTTTCCTTGTCTTGGGTTTCCTGCCTAGAGAAGTTCCTTTACCATTTGTTGTAGAGCTGGTTTGGTGGTGTTGAATTGTCTTAACTTTTGCTTGTCTGTAAAGATTTTAATTTCTCTGTTGAATCTGAATGGGAACCTTGCTGGGTAGATTTTAATTTCTCTGTTGAATCTGAATGAGAACCTTGCTGGGTAGAGTAATCTTGGTTGTAGGTTTTTCCCTTTCATCACTTTAAATATGTCCTGCTACTTCCTTCTGGCTGCAGAGTTTCTGCTGAAAGATCAGCTGTTAACTTTATGGGGATTCCCTTGTATGTCAATTGTGGCTTTTCCCTTGCTGCTTTTAATATTTTTTCTTTGTATTTAACTTTTGATAGTTTGATTAATATGTGTCTTGGTGTGTTTCTCCTTGGATTTATCCTGTATGGGGCTCACTGCACTTCCTGGACTTGATTGACTATTTCCTTACCCATATTATGGAAGTTTTTAACTATAATCTCTTCAAATATTTTCTCAGTCCCTTTTTTTTCTCTTCTTCTTCTGGGACCCCTATAGTTCGAATGTTTGTGCATTTAACGTTGTCCCAGAGGTCTGTGAGATTGTCCTCAATTCTTTTCATTCTTTTTTCTTTATTCTGCTCTACAGTATTTATTTCCACTATTTTATCTTCCAGGTCACTTATCTGTTCTTATGGCCCAGTTATTCTGCTTGATTCCTTCTAGAGAATTTTAAATTTCATTTACTGTGTTGTTCATCATTGTTTGTTTGTACTTTAGTTCTTCTAGGTCCTTGTTAAACATTTCTTGTATTTTCTCCATTCTATTTCCAAGATTTTGGATCATCTTTACTATCATTAGCCTGAATTCTTTTTCAGGTAGGCTGCCTACTTCCTCTTCACTTGTTTGGTCTGTTGGGTTTTTACCTTGCTCCTTTATCTGCTGCGTATTTCTCTGTCTTCTCATTCTGCTTAATTTACTGTGTTTGGGGTCTCCTTTTCGCAGGCTGCATGTTCGTAGTTCCCATTGTTTTTAGTGTCTGCCCCCAGTTGGTGAGGTTGGTTCAGTGGGTTGTGTAGGCTTACTGGTGGATGGGACTGGTACCTGTGTTCTGGTGGATGAGGCTGGATTTTGTCTTTCTGGTGAGCAGGACCATGTCTGGTGGTGTGTTTTGGGGTGTCTGTGAACTTATTATGATTTTAGGCAGCCTCTCTGCTAATGGGTGGGTTTGTGTTCCTGTCTTGCTAGTTGTTTGGCTTAGGGTGTTCAGCACTGTAGCTTGCTGGTCATTGAGTGGAGCTGGGTCTTAGCCTTGAGAAGGAGATCTCTAGGAGAGATTTCGCCATTTGATATTATGTGGGGCTGGGAGGTCTCTGATGAACCAATGTCCTGAAGTTGGCTCTCCCACCTCAGAGGCTCAGGCCTGACATCCAGCCAGAGCACCAAGACCCTGTCAGCCACACAGCTCAGAAGAAAAGGAAGAAATAGAAATAAATAAAGAAAAAATAAAATAAAGTTATTAAAATAGAAAACAATTATTAAAAATAAAAAATAAAAAAGTAATAAAAAAAAGAGAGAAAGAAAGAAGAGAACAACCAAAGCATAAAACATATCCACCAATGATAGCAAGCACTAAAAAGTATACTAAAAAAAAAAACCAAACAACAAAAAATGACAGTCAGAACCCTAGGACAAATGGCAAAAGTAAAGCTATACAAAGAAGAGAGCAACCAAACCAAAAAACAAATCCACCAAAGATAGCAAGTGCTAAACCCTATACAAAAAAAAAAAAACCAAACAGACAGAGAGAACCCTTGGACAAATGGTGAAAGCAAAAGTATACAGACAAAAACACACAAAGAAGCATACACATACACACTCACAAAAAGAGAAAAACAAAAGAAAAAAAATATAAAAATATAACAAAAGGAAGAGAGCAACCAAATCAATAAACAATCTACCTGTTTAAATAAGCTCTAAATACTAAACTAGATAAACATAAAACCAGAAACAAATTAGATGCAGAAAGCAAACCCCAAGTTTACAGTTGCTCCCAAAGTCCCCCGCCTCACTTTTGGGATGATTCATTGTCTCTTGAGGTATTCCACAAATTCAGGGTACGTGTAGTTGATTGTTGAGAGTTAATCTGCTGCTCCTCCACATCCTGTGTCCGAGCTGAACCGCTATGCCAGTGCCGACGCGAGGGCTCACGTTAGCAACCACGCGCCCCTCCCCCACCTAACGTCCCACCCGTTATTTATGGCATCTTTAGTTACACCACCTTTATTAGGTTCGTGTGGAGATCCAATCCGCACCACCAGAGTGGTCCTTTTTCCCAGAGTCCCCAAGGCGTAAGCCATCCTTCCCCTTGCAAAGGCGACAATTACCTCCTGCCGGGCCCTCTTCCCAACCCCTCCCTGCCCTCCCTGGCCCCAAACAATGAGGCGGGATTTGGGCTGCAGACCCAAGTGGCCCCAAACTCCAGCCACCCAGGGGTGGAGGGGGATTGGGAGGGATGCAGAGCTTCCCGAGGAAACCACAGGACCTGGCATTCTGGGAAATTCAAAGGTGTTGGTCCAGTTCTGGCAGTCTGAGCTCTTCCTCCTCAGGGCTGTAGTCTGAGAGACGTTCTTCCTCCCTTTGGCCACATGGCTGGCAAGAAAAGTAGCTGACCTGCAAAATGAGCACCAGTTAGGGTGGCGGGAGGGGAACACACCTCACAATTATGATAAAATGTTGCGTATATATGTCCATGCCACTCTCTCACTTTGTCACAGCAGCTCAGTGCTTTGTGACCACCTAGAGGGGTGGGATAGGGAAGGTGGGAGGGAGGGAGATGCAAGAGGGAAGAGATATGGGAGCATATGTGTATGTATAACTGATTCACTTTGTTGTAAAGCAGAAACTAACACACCGTTGTAAAGCAATTATACTCCAATAAAGATGTTAAAAAAATAAAAGTATAAAATAAAATAAAATGTTGCCATTTCCTCCAAAAAAAGAAAAAAAATCTGCTGCTCCTGAGGCTGCATGGAGAGATTTCGCTTTCTCTTCTCTGTTCGCACAGCTCCCGGGGTTCAGCTTTGGATTTGGCCCCGCCTCTGCGTGTAGGTCGCCTGAGGGTGTCTTTTGGGAAATCTGAGGTCTTCTGCCAGCATTCAGTACGTGTTCTGTAGGAGCTGTTCCATATGTAGATGTAGTTTTGATGTCTTTGTGGGGAGGAAGGTGATCTCCACGTCTTACTCCTCTGCCGTCTTGAAGGTGCCCCCCAGTGAGCTTTTAACAATGTGCAGGGTAACAATGTCTTTCCCACACCAGGACTTTTTAATGGCTTCTTTATTCCACCCAGGAGGATACAAGCATCCCATAAGACTCCAAGTGCTTCTCCCCTTGCTCTCTCCCTAGTTGCACTGACTGCCATTCTCCCTGCTTCTCATCATACAGCAGCCACATGGACCTTCTTTCAGTTCTCCAAATGCCTTAATCTCCTGCCCCCTTTAGGGCCTTTGCCCATCCTTTTTCCCTCCTCCTCCCCTTCCTGGTTAATTCCTAACTCCTGCTCATCCCTCTGGCCTCAGAGAGGCCTCTCTGGCCCCTTCATGTCAATTAGATTCCTATTACCGTGTCCACAGCATTCGACACTTGTCCTCCACAGCTTTACACCAATTTGTGTTACACCCTTATTTTTGTGTTAGTTGGTTTATGGACCGTCTCCCCACTGCCCTAGCATCCTCCCTCTTTATTTCCATTGCACATTCCTTACACACAATACATGCTTTTTAATTAAATATTGAATGAAATATGTTCCCTCTGGCTGTGCCTCAAGTTCATTCAGAGTGTTCACTGACACCTGTTCTCCAGGTTTAGATGAACTTGACTGTGAGCAAGAACAGACTAGGTCAAGTCTGACCACTCAGAGGTGGTCAGTGGCTTACAGTGAGGGCTTTGGAATCCACTGCACTTGGATTTGAATCCCACTCTGCTATTCATAAGTGACCAAGGGCAAATGTACCCCTCATTGGTAAATTGAGGATAATAGCACCTACCTCCCAGAGTTGTTGTCAGGAGTAGATGAGGGAGCAAGTGCTCACACTAAGTACTCAGTGTAACGAAACTGCTTTTATTTTCCTCATCTTCATCGTCAATATCCTCATCACTAGGATGGTGCTTTCACATTTGGAGGTTTGGAAATGTCCCAGGGTGATCCCTTGTGATAAGTAAGGGTATGCCGTACCTACTGGAACTGTTTCACTGTTCCTTACTTCCTTCCTTTCTAATTTTTATTGGAGTATAGTTGATTTACAATGTTGTGTTAGTTTCAGGTGTTCAGCAGAATGGATCAGTTATACATATACATATATCCACTCTTGTTTAGAATCTTTTCCCATATAGGCCATTGCAGAGTATTGAGTTCCCTGTGCTATACAGTAGGTCCTTGTTAGTTATCATTTTATATATCGTACTATATATATGTCAGTCCCAATCTTCCAATTTATCCCTCTCCCACCCTTATCCACCCTCCGTAACATAAGTTTATTTTCTACATCTGTAACTCTATTTCTTACCTGAACTGTTTTCTGACGATGCCACACCTTTAGACACAATGCTTTACCCACTTCCCCCCACCCCACCCCCGCCCCTGGCCCTGGTGCCGAGATAGACTTTGCACAGAGGTTTTCTTGACTCTTCCCGGTCTTGTGTTGCAGCCCAGGCCCAGTGCGTGTCATGCTTTAGTCTACACATGTGAGGGTGGGAACCCCAGTGAGAAACTGGTGATGGGAAAAAGTGGGTGTCAGGGAAGAGATAGAAAGGACAGGGTCGGGGTGGAGGCCAGATGAGGAGGAATTAAATCCAGCCTTGGGCTTTGTAAAAATTTCCTACAGAAAAAGGAGCCATTCAACAAATGGTTCCCAGAATGACACCCTAGGCTAACTTCCTGGAGAAATAGACTAGGCGACCAGCAATGAATAAAAAGCAGCTCCCAGGCAGGTATCTGCATATGACTTCCTTCCTTTTCACATTTCGTGCTCATATTTAAAGCTTCCATTCCAAAGACCCATAAAACAACAGTCACCACCAGTAATGATTTCCTGCAGGCCCCCTGGAAAGCATTAGAAAAATGTTTCCCTTTAATAGGCTATTTGGGGAAGACAAAAATCAATAATTTGTAGGCAGACATTTTGCAGATGTGAATTTATATTGTCCAAATGCTCCTGGTTACTACCCATCTCCTCTAAAAAATGGCCACATAGTAATGTTGCATTTTGTAAAGACATATTGGCTTGCACTTCTGAATGTGCATACAATGAAAGAAATGCTTGTGGTAATAGATACCTTGCAAAGGCTTTTTATATGGTCTCAGTTGCATCTTGCTGCCTTTTGCTCCTGCAAATAAATTCCAAATGTGATTTACAAATGGAATATCTAATAGAATTTTTTTTTTATAAAGACAATGACAAATTAAACCAGTAGCTAATGTGGATAGCTCTAGATCTAATTGAGGCTTGACTGATGGGTCTGCAATAAGAGACGCTGTATTTCAAGGATCTGGAGACTGAGATATAATCCGAAAATGAGTTTTCTAAGAATGCTCTCTTCCATCAAGTTGTGAGTTGCTTTGAATAATTAAATTCATTAGTGGCCTGCCATCCTTCCACAACCTGTAGACATGGGTTCCGCTTTTCCCCATCTTTGAATACATTCTTCTAATGATGTTCCATCTATTATCAGAAGGGGGACCCCTCCCAGGGCCCAAGTGTGGGCTCTTGTCTAACACTCAAATGAATTGTCCGGAGACACACACACTGACAAAGCAAAAGACTTTATTGGGAAGGGGCGCCTGGGCGGAGAGCAGCAGGGTAAGGGAACCCAGGAGAACTGCTCTGCCATGTGGCTCGCAGTCTTAGGTTTCATGGTAATAGGGTTAGTTTCTGGATTGTCTCTGGCCAATCATCTTGCCTGTGCCCATATTTGGTCTGATTCAAGGCCCTCCCTAGTGGAGTGTGCATCTCTCAGCCAAGATGGTTTTCAAGGGACTTCCCTGGTGGCACAGTGGTTGAGAATCTATCTGCCGATGCCGGGGACATGGGTTCGAGCCCTGGTCTGGGAAGATCCCACATGCTGCAGAGCAACTAAGCCCCTGCGCCAGAACTACTGAGCCTGAGCTCTAGAGCCCATGAGCCACAACTACTGAGCCCTCACGCTCTAGGGCCTGCCTGCTGCAACTACTGAAGCCCATGTGCCTTGAGCACGTGCTCCACACGAAGAGTAGCACCCCCCCACCCCCGCTGCAACTAAAGAAAGACTGCACGCAGCCAAAAATAAATTTAAAAAAAATCAGTGGGAGAGTTCCTGGGAGGTTGGTGGGACTTATGGGCTGGTGTCTCCTCCCTCCTGCTGGCCCCTCCCAAATTCTCCCAGTTACTTTTACAAGACATATTATGGGCTGGCATCTCCTCCCTCCCGTCGGCCCCTCCCAAATTCTCCCAATTACTTTTACAAGACATATTATGGGCTGGCATCTCCTCCCTCCCATTGGCCCCTCCCAAATTCTCCCAGTTACTTTTACAAGACATATTATGCGCTGGCATCTCTTCCCTCCCGTCGGCCCCTCCCAAATTCTCCCAATTACTTTTACGAGACATATTATGGGCTGGCATCTCCTCCCTCCTTTCCGCCTCTCCCGAGTTCTCCCAGTTAGTTTTCGGCGACAGCACTGTGTTCCTTATCAGGAAGGGACCTCGTGTTGTGAGACAACTCACGCAAACGGTTCACATCGTGCCTGGCCAAGGAGGGTGGTTTCAGTCAACAGTTCCCTCACACAACCGTTCTTTCTCCTGAGAAATGGATTTGGCTTCAGAGAATGCACATCAGAGATGAACCTAAAGCCAAGGTGACTCAAGTTCTGTAACACCTCCCTCGCCCATTTCTCCCTTAATCCTGCCTTTCCGTGTATCAGTCCTCTTTTCCCTCAACTTGGAGAAGCTCTGGTACACTAATGAGTGGAAATGTTTTCTGACTGGTGAGGAATGAGCATTCCATGAAGGCAACTAGGGGAAGTAAAAAGAGCCCTGCCCGCGGAGTGAAGGGGTCTGACATTCAGTCCTTGCTTTGTGGCTAATCTGTGGGTGACACTGGGCAAGTCACATATCCTCCAAAGGCCCCCTGAGTTAGTTATTTCCTGCTGCGTGACATATATCCAGATTTAGAAGCTTAAAAACAACAATCGTTTATTATCCCTCATAATTTCTGAGGGTTAGGAATACAAAAGCTGCTTAGCCTGGCTGTTCTGCCTCAGGATCTCTCACTGTCTTTTCCCACTGGCCTGCTGACAATTCATGTCACTGCTATTATTTTCTATTTATTTTAAAAAATTTGATACAATTTTTTTTTTTTTTTTTTTTTTTGCGGTACGCGGGCCTCTCACTGCTGTGGCCCCTCCCGTTGCGGAGCACAGGCTCCGGACGCGCAGGCTCAGCGGCCATGGCTCACGGGCCCAGGCGCTCC